>NC_077232.1:91677850-91867850 GCF_027887165.1 Monodelphis domestica | reverse complement strand
GGTAATTTTTACAGATACAAAGAAAGGCAAAAGACATTCCCTACTCTCAAGGAATTCTCAGTCTAATGGGAGGAACAACATGCAGACAACTATATACAAACAAGCTATTTATGGCATAAATTGGAAATAGTCAATGCAGAGAAGGCACTAGAATTAAGGATGCTCCAGAAAGGATTCCTAAAGAAGCTAGAATTTTAGCTGGAACTTAAAGGAAACCAAAGAATTCAGAAGGTGGAGATGAGGAGGGAGAGAATTCTAGGCATCAGGTCCAGGTTCAGGCAGTGCCAGAAATCAGGAGATGGGAGTATCTTGTTTGAGGAAGACAATAACTCTAGTATAGTTCAGAATAGAGTATATAGAGAACAACAGAAGGGATCTATTAAATTATGTCCAAGGAAAGAAAAATAATTTTTAACTCAAGAGATCAAGTAGTACTATATGGAGGAAGTAACTATTGCATCAGGTCTCAAAGAAGGACTGAGTAGGATTTCAGTTGGCAGAAATAGGGAAGTATGAATAGCAATCAAAATAACTGTGAATATAGTTTCTGTAAGTGGTGAAGCATCATTCTAGGGAAATTGCCTGTGAGTTCCCTGAGGGCATGGAGTGTTTCTTTTGTTTGCCTTTTTTAAAAAAATATTTTAAAATATTTTCTTTTTCTAATTACCTGTCAAAACAATTTTTAACATTAACATTTTTTTAGCTCCAAATTCTCTCCCTCTCCATCCCCTCCTCCCTCATCAAGAAGGCAAACAATTTGATATAGGTTATTCATTTGCAGTCATTTTTGTCTTTTAAAAAAATCCCTAGTTCTTAGTACAATACTTGGTAGATGTTGTTTAGTCATTTTAGTCCTGTCTGACTCTTTGGGACCCCTTTTGGGGTTTTCTTAGCAAAGATAATGGAGTAGTTTGCCATTTCCTTCTGCAGCTCATTTGACAGATGAAGAAACTGAGTCAAATAGCATTAATTGACTTGTCCAGGGTCACACAGCTAGTAAAGGTCTGAGACTGGATTTAAACTCAGATCTTCCTGCATCCTGGCCTGACACTATCCACTGTGCCACTAGTAGGTATCAAAGATAGAACTCAAACCCAGGTTCCTCTGACTTGGAGGCCAGTTCTCTATCCCCTTCTTTGACTCTCATAATTAAATACTAAGTAATTGAGGGCCTTTATTTCTTGGGCATCGGTTAATGAAATTTTACATTTATCATGTTAATCGGTGTGGAAGAAGTAGTGACACCTAGTTGTATGTGAAAGTGCCCTAGACCAGAAGTCAAGAGACTTGGATTCTTATCCTGATTCTCTTGTTATTTACTTTTGCAATCTTGTGTAAGTCAATTCATGTCTTTAGGCCCAAGTTTTTGTTTTGCTTTTTTTTTTTAACTCTTCCCTTCTGTCTTAGAATCTACAAAATATCAATGATACATATAAAACCCAGTGAAATTGCTCATTGGCTACGGGAAGGGAGAGGGAGGAGGTGAGGGAAAGAACATGAATCACGTAACCATGGAAACATATTCTAAATTAAATAAATAAAAAAAAATATTTTTAAACCTTTACCTTCCATCTTGGAATCAATACTGTGTATTGGTTCCAAGGCAGAAGAGTGGTAAGGGCTAGGCAAAGGGGTTTAAGTGACTTGCCCAGGGTCACACAGCTAGGAAGTGTCTGAGGTCAAATTTGAACCCAGGACCTCCCCTCTCTAGGCCTGGCTTTCAATCCACTGAGCTACCCAGCTGCCCCAAAATAAATAAAATTTTAAAAAAAGAAAAGAAAAGAAAAAGAATCTACAAAATAATGGTTCCAAGGCAGAATTGTGGTAAGGGTTAGACAACTGGAATTAAGTGACTTGCCCAGGGTCTCATAGCTAGGAAGTGTCTGAGGCCAGATTTGAACCTAGCATCTACTGTCTTCAGGTCTGGCTCTCTATCCACTGAGTCATCTAGCTGCCCCAGCCTGTTTTTCCTTTACAAAATAGAGCCTTGGACTAGCTGGTTTATAAAGGTTCCCCTTCCAGCTCTGACACTGTTCTAAGCTTTCTTCCAGTTCTAACATTCTATGTTTCCAGATTCCTCTTCCAGCTCTGATATTCTGTCTTCTAGGATCCCCTCCAGTAATTCACATTCAGTGTTTTAAGGTTCCTTCCTTCTCTGACATTCCACGTTTTAGGGTCTCTTCTGGTGATAACATTTCCTGTTCTAGGTAAGGCTTCTTCTGGCTCTGACTCTGCTCAAAGCTTATCCTCGAAACTGATCACTTACATTGGAGTAACACAATCAAGACAAAAGCAGGACAAGTGTATCAGGAAACCCATCCTGAATCTGTTCTCTTTTTCTCTTCTGCCCTCTGTCTCCCCTTATGCCCATCCCACTCTGTGGGACCATTCTGAGATGAGGCAGAATAAAAAGCAGCTCTCCCTTTAAACCCACCAGAAATCCAGCAAGGTGGGGGACAAGAAGAGCCTTAAGTTTGTGAGTTGTTTTGAAATGCACACACTAAAACACATTCTTTCCCTGGGTTTTCTAGAGAATGCTCAGAATTCTGTAGGTTACGAATTTGAAGTGAAGAAAACTCACTTGTCACATTCTATTTGTTTTCCCAGAGAGATGTGTCAGAGATCAATTAAGGCACCGGGTGCCTTTAAGAATCCCATGTCTGTGTTCCTGTTAGAGTGGTGTGCTGGAAGAAATCGGAGATATAGGGGAGGTTGGTCCAGGGGTGGACTGTACAAAGGGAAACTGGATCCGCCAATAAGAGGAATTTTTCAGCTTTAGCCCCACCTATGAGTTGGCAAGAAAAGAACACGGAGGGGGAGAAGGGGAGGGAGAACTTTCTGGGAAAGTTGTTCTGAGAGCACCTCGGGGCTGTCAGCGGGACTAGATCCCGTCATAAATGTTGGAAAAGCCGGTGCAGTAGGGCAAGGACCATTTGCTTAGTGGGGAGGAAGGTCAGCTCCTTAGCAGTTTGCAGGCTGCTCTTTTCATGCTCACAAGATGACTGGCAGGCAGGCAGTGGGAGCAAGGGATTCTTGTCTAGCCCACAACTTCTAAGACAGAGGCCACCATAGGGATTCAGCAACAGCCAAACCAAATCCTGGGTGGCTGACTCTTGGTTCCTTTATCAGTTGTGACTGCTGGAGCCCAAGGGAGTCTGGGACATAGCTGGGGAGCTGAGCTGTGCCTTCCTTACCCTCCCTGATTTTCGATGGGTTGAAAGAGAGCCATTTTTCATTCTGCCTCAACTTCGAATGGCCCCACAGCGATGGGATGGAAACCTGGGGGAGAGAAAGATGCTCTATGCTCCTGTACAGAGAGAGCATAGATTAACTTCTGGCTTTGCATTTTACTTACTTGCATGATTTTACTTTCATTGTCTTGTCTTACTAGGGTTATAAAAAATAAGGGTGTTAGATGTAATCTCTAAAGACTGGTCCCACTCCTGCTGTATGCCAGAGGATTGGTGGGGATGAGGTGGGTAAAGAAGGGTACAAATAACAGTAAAAATCATAATAATAATACCTGAATGATCTATGATTTCATCACTGAAGGTACTCCTTGAACCCATATTCTAGGCTGGTTTGGGGATGACAGACCTGCAGTCTTTCACTAGCCTTGTTCTTGAAGTCTTTTCAGCTTGATGGACAACTAACACTGCTCTTCCATGGCCTTCAATAACTAAAATGTCACTTTTGTGGATCACCCAAGGGAATCATTAATGAAGGGACCATAATCATAATCATCATCTTCCCTGACATAGGGATTTTCAAAGCTGTTTAGATCCATCATCTCATTTGATTTTTAAGAAGACTGATTATAAATAATATTGAACAAGAATATAATCCACTAAAATTTACCTTTTATTCATATTTAAGTATATGAAATTTAACCTAGAAAATGTTATAAATTTTCATTTCTAGTTTCTTTGTCCATTCCCATTTACTTTT
This sequence comes from Monodelphis domestica, assembly GCF_027887165.1. NCBI lineage: Eukaryota > Metazoa > Chordata > Mammalia > Didelphimorphia > Didelphidae > Monodelphis > Monodelphis domestica. The sequence continues at coordinate 91,863,902 of NC_077232.1, read as the reverse complement.
CACAAGTTATTTTTAAAATATTAAATCTGTAACTGTATATAATGTTCTTTGGTTCCACTAATTTCACTCTTCATTATTTCATGGAGTTCTTTCCAAGTTTTAAAAATTAACCTGTTCATGGTTTCTTATAACTCATATATAGCTTTAAAAATAAATTTTGTTTTGTTATGTTTTTGCATCACCTAAATTTCTCCCATATGGCTTTCCTTCTTCCAGAAAATGATTCCTTATATATTTTTCTTTTGTTATTCCTTTTATTTTTTCCTCTCTCATAAACTAATTAAAGAGGGGGGAAAGTCCTTAATATATAGATAACCAGTTTGGCAGACAAACAAACAAACAAACCTCAAATTCCCATATCAGCTATGTTTGAAAATGTAACTCTTTTTGAATTTTAAATTCATCATCTTTCTGACAGATGAATGGCGTGTTTTATCTTTATTCTTTTAGATTCATTGCATTGATTAGAGTTCTGAAGTCTTTCAACATTGTTTTTCTTTCTAATATTGATATCATTGCATAAATTATTCTTATTCTATTTACTTGAGTTAGCATCAGAACATGGGGATTTTCTTAGTTTCATTTGAAACATATACATATATTTTTGGACATAAAAACATTCCATTCCATTCATATACCACAATTTGTTTATTCATTCCTCAACAAGAGAACAACCCTTTAATTTCTATTTTGAGCTATCATGAAATGAGCAGTTCTAAATAGTTTTGTATATACAGGTCTTTTTCTTATAACTTTCATTTGAAATGAAAGTTATGATTAGTAGTAGCATAGCTGAATCAAAGGGTTTATAAGTCAGTAACTTCTGCGAGCATAATTCCAAAATGCTTTCCAGAATGGTTAGAAGCCCTCCAAGGGCTGACATTTTTCTCTTTTAAATCTTTGCCAATTTGATGATTTTGAGGTAGAATCTTAAGGTTATTTTAATTTACATTTATTTAATTATTAGAGATTGTGAATATGTTTTTCATCTGATTGTTGATAACTAACTTCATCCATGGAAAACTTCCTGTTTATACCTATTGGAATGTGGCTTTTAGTTTTATAAATTTAAATCAATTTCTTATATATCTTGTACATGGGACCTTTATCAAAGAAATTTGTATCAAAGTTTTTCTCTCGGTTATTTTTTGCCTTTTAATTTAGCCACATTAAATTGTGCAAAAATATCTAAATTTAACATAATCAGAATTGGCCATCTTATGTTTGGTCATACTCTTCCCCTACTCATGAGTTTGAAAAGTAATTTGTTCCTTGCTCCTCTGAATTTCCTTATGATCTAACCTTATATATAGTCATGTATCTATTTGGGATTTATCTTAGTATATAGTATGAAGTGTTGATCCAAACCTACATTTTTTTCACACTATTTTCTCTGAAGTTTTTGTCAAATTGTAAATCCTTTCCACAGGAACTGAGCATTTTGAGCTTATGAAATACAATGACTCTATGCTTGCTTCTATATGTTATGTGTCTATTCTGTTCCACTGATAGACACTCCCTGATTCCTCTCCAATCATCTCTGTCTCTGTGAGTGTCTCTCATAACTTACCCAAACCTGTGATATTTCCAGGATTATTCCTCACGAGAGAAATGGAATCAGAGGATCAGTCCTTTTAATTTTCATTTATTTTCTATGTGTCCTTGATCCATTTCTATCTTGATGGATCTTAGTTTCCTTGTTGCTAAAACGAATGGTTGAAGTAGATTACCTCTAGGTCTGTATCTCTATATCTCTGTTCTTATGAATATTTGGTTTGATTATTTAGGTATGATGATGATGATGGCTAAATATAAGTAATTTGGCAATTTTAATTTTATAATGTCAGATTGTTTTCCCAAAAGATTAAACAAATTTGTAACCCTAATAGCAATGAAATTCTTTCTCTGCAACTCTGCCATCATTGAATTTCATTGCTTTTAATTTTTTTGTCCATTTGAAGAGTGGGGACAAGGTATAGCAATGTTGTTTAATTTGTGATTCTTTTTCTTGGTGTGGATTAGCATTTTAAAAAATGATCATTAATAATTTGTGCTCATTTTTTAAGATAAGATCTGCTCATATCCCTTGGCCACTGTCAGTCTATTTATTCCTTGTGGACTGGGGAGTGCCTTTAAAAAATTTAATACATCTACACAAACAAATAAAAGGTTGCATTTAAATTGAGTCTTATAGGAAGTCAGAGATTCCAAGAAGGAAAGGTGATTGGGTACGTTCTAGATGAGATTGGGAATTGGGCTCTCTGAGTAAAGGGGTCAGGTCCCGAAGAGCTTTGAATAAGAGGAGTTCATATTTAATTCAAGAGATAATAGGGATCCACTAGATGTTATTAAGAGGTAATATGGTTACATTTATCTTTTAGGAAAATTAGTTGGGAGGCTGTGTGAAAGATGGATTGAAATGGAAAGGTCATTGACTTAGGAAGGCTAACTTAGAGTAAAAGTAGTCCATTTGGTATCAAAGAAGTTGGGGTTCTATCAGGTGCCCTTAGGAGTCTTTTAGTAGATTCTGATGTAGAGGATTGAGAGTCTCTATACTGTAATAGATGATAATAAGGGACTATATTTGATGGGTAATTGATAGCTAACAGATCAGGCAGTTGTCTTCTTTTGCCTACCCTCCCTTCCTCCTGTTTCCTCTCTCTTCCAGCCCCACCCCTTCTTTCTAAATCACTCAGGGTGAGTTTGTGGTGTCTCAAATGAAAAATACTTTTTTTCATTTGAGGGGTGTATTTGGGGAAGACCAGAAAGGGTAGAGAATGGAGGTAAGAGGGATGAGGATTTCCCTAAGCCTTAAGTTGGAGGATATTGGCATAAAGTCAAATTTATCAAATTTATCAAAATTGAGAGGAATGATTGATAGGTCTGGCAGTTCAGTCACTATTAAACAGAGCAAGTCAAAGAGATGTCTCTGGATTATTGTCCTTCCTTTTTCAATCTCTAAGATCAAGAGAGCCACCTCTCCTTTCTGTCTTTCAAGGTTAAAAGACATAATCCTTCAGTTGGTCAGTTCCTTCCTTCAACTGCTTCTCCCAGTAACCTTCCAAATGGAACCTTCATTTGATTGACAGGTCATCAGCCTCCACTTCTGTCTTTTGCATGCTTCCCAATTCCTCTCTTCCACAATTATATATATATATATATAGTCCCTTATTATCATCTATTACAATACTCAAATCTAATGAATTAACCTAAGGGTTTTAGTGATATGAATTAATTATGTGACTGAAATATTTTAGTTGGTTTAAATTCATTATAATAATATATGTAAAGTTCATCTTTATAAAAGAAAAAAATTTAGCAATTCTTTGTATGTATGTACATATACTTGTATATGCCCATTATATTTTTATATATTTTAGACTCAGATGCTTGCTATAAATATTAATAATTAAAAATTCTGACTATATATTTATATACACTGACTATATATTTAGATATAAGATATTTACTATAAATATTAATAATTAAAATTTTGACTATATGTTTTTATGTAGAATTTAAAACATTTTAAGGTAATTAAGAATTTTTATTTTACAACTAGTAATTCCTTCTATTTGTTGAATAGAAAAAAACAATATGATGCTTCTTTCATTTGATTCTTCATTAACTCTGTGAGACTGACAAGATATTAGCCTTCTTGTTTTGCAGATGACAACACTAATACCCAGACAGGCTAGGTGCCTTTCTTAAAGTCATACAGAGTTTTAAATTTAGTGTCATTACCGTTTAGTCAGACATAGTCATAGTCCCTATTAAAGCTCTTTTATATTTCATTGTATCATGGAGGCAACCTTAAATGCAAACTCTGAGAGCTCCTGAAGCTCTCAGAGCTTCAAGCTGAAAAGAATTCAGGAACGGACCCAGTGATGGCTGTTTTCCAGGGTCTGGCCCAGCTAAATGTGAATAGTTTCATCAAGTTGGTTACCAGCTAATGTAATTTTTTTGGCCAGAGCAACTCATTAAAACACTAATAAGATGCGAAGGTATTGCCAAATCTGTTGCTTTATGGGCCAGTAGTGGTGAAATAATAGCTCATTTAAATCCTTGTATTATATAATTACAGAATGTTGTAGCTAGAGGGAACCCATTTCCCAACTAATCAAAACCTCCTCCCGCATCCCATTCCTTCAGGAGCATGATCTCTGATTACCCATGGGAAAGTTTGGTAATCCATGCCAAGGTGTCCATGCCCCATAAGAAAATGAAAAGTAAAAAAAAAAATTTTTTTTGTTGTTTTTCTTTTTTCTTAAATGAAGGAGGGCTGGGGCGGGGGGAGAAGGTAAATTTTCATTAATTGAAAAAATAATAAAATATAATACGAAAGAAGAAAAATGAGATTTCTCTGAGAAGATGTCTTAACTCAGTGCCACATGGAGAATTTCAGGCCTTCAAGAGGTTAGATATTTGGAGGTAGGGAAATATCACTCCTAACTCTGATAATGATGATGGAAAAAGAGATGAGGTAAAAGAAGAGATAAGAAACATTTTAGTACCTCTATGTCCAATGAAGGATAGCTTCAAACAGCAAAAGCAAAGGTCAAAAGCTAGAAGGGACCTTAGAAGCTATTAATCCAACCATTCATTTTACAGATGAATAAACAGAGGAAATAGAGGTTAAGTAACTTGCCCAGGATCACATAGGCAGTTCGATGTGGGAATTGAACCCAGGTCTTGTTGAGTCCAAGTCTAATCCCTATCCATTAGACTATGCTCCTTCAAGAGAAAATTAAAGCAGCTATAATATACCAAGGAATAGCCCATTTCCAGTTTTGTCAAAAAGCATCTCACCAGGGGAAGCTGGGTGGCTCAGTGGGTTGAGAGCCATGCCTAGAGATAGGAGGTCCTGAGTTCAAATCTGGCCTCAAGACATTTCCTAGTTGTGTGACCCTGGGCAAGTCACTTAAACCCCATTGCTTTGCTCTTACCACTCTTCTGTGTTGGAACCAATACACAGTATTGATTCTAAGATGGAAGGTAAGGTTTTTTTAAAAAAAGAAGCATCTCACCTTCCTATGCACATGCAAACTCATGTACTTGTACTACACACACTTAACATTAGTATTCAGACCAATTTTGCAATCTGCTTCTCTTTCAATAAGAACAGTGCTTGGTTACTATTAACTTATGGTATAACTTTGCTTAAATCATCTCTCCTATCTCCAGAGTTCTCGTCTGTAAAATGAGGGATTTAGACTAGCTAACCTCTAAACATCTTCTCAGTTCAGCTCTGATATTCTGAGTCCCAGATGGGAAATATAGTCAGCTGACCTTCAGGGTTTCCAATGCCTTTTGTGCAGATTGCTGCACAGCACACAGGTCTGAATCTTCTACCCAGAGCTTAGATTTAGGTCACGTGCTAGCAACTTTTGGGGGTTGGTGGGGCAGATGGGAAGAAGAAAACAGGCTTGCTTGCTCAGACTCGGATTCCTGATTCCTGAGCTGACTATTCCCCTCTTGAGGTTTTGCCTTGTTATTACAACTGGTTGCTTACATTTATACCAGAAGGGAAAAGTTGCCACATATCCTATTCAGATAGGAGTGGACACGTTTCCTGTTCAGATCTTGCCTCCCTTCCTGTGGACTCTACCCTCTTGCTAAGTGTGGGTCAGCGGCTTATTTATTTTGCTATCACTTTCACTTCCTTGTCCTAGGCAGCAGCATTGCCGGGAGAATTGCTGAGCTGAGCAATTAACTACTAAATCAATCTGATCTTCTACCTTTCTTAAAACAAACAAACAAATATTTGATGACATGGATTACTCTGGACAGAGATTAGCTCCGCTTACATTTGGTACCAGAGGGGAGCAAGTTAGTATGTCTTTAATTCCAGATAGGGAACATCTTGAATGTGAACACCTGATGAAAAGAATTCCAAGTGTGAGAAAAAGAAAGGTAAAGAAATCTACTTCTGGAGGATTTCAGGAGCTGTGGGAGCAAGGATATGGCTGTTGGAGCCTTGAGCTTTAATTCTCAGCCCCCTTCTGGTAGTGGGGAAATGAGTGGGAACTCAATTACCCTTTCCTAGTGTTGGGGTTTCTCTGAAGTTTTCCCTGACTCTCCCTTCCCCTACACTACTCCTGCCCCTTCCCAAGGATCACAAGTCTCATTGCTATTTGTTCTCTTAAAATTCTAGGCCCTGCATTCATATCTGGCCCCAGACACTTGATAACTGTGTGATCTTGGGCAAGTCACTTAACCTTAATCTGAATTAATTTCCCTCATCTGTAAAATGGTAATCACAACACTTACTTCACAGGGTTGTTGTGAAGAACAAATGAGATAATAGTGCTCCTGGGACCTTAAATTCTTAGTTCCTTCCTTCCTTCCTTCCTTCCTTCCTTCCTTCCTTCCTTCCTTCCTTCCTTCCTTCCTTCCTTCCTTCCTTCCTTCCTTCCTTCCTTCCTTCCTTCCTTCCTTCCTTCCTTCCTTCCTTCCTTCCTTCCTTCCTTCCTTCCTTCCTTCCTTCCTTCCTTCCTTCCTTCCTTTCCTTCCTTCCTTCCTTCCTTCCTTCCTTCCTTCCTTCCTTCCTTCCTTCCTTCCTTCCTTCCTTCCTGCCTTCCTTCCTGCCTTCCTGCCTTCCTCCCTCCCTTTCTTTCCTTCCTCCCTTTCCTTCCTTCCTTCCTTCCTTCCTTCCTTCCTTCCTTCCTTCCTTCCTTCCTTCCTTCCTTCCTTCCTTCCATGAAGATCTGACCTAGAGTGATGGGTATATGAGTAGGGAAGGAGGATAGATACAAGAGATATAGAGAAAGAAATAAAAAATTTGGCATTTAATTGGATATATAGGATTAATGAAAGAGAAGACTCTAGATAATACCAAGTTGTTAAACATGGATAGCTGGAGGGATAGTGGTGCTCTTGACAGTAATAGAGACATTTGGAATAAAAGAAGGTAGGAGGAGAACCAAGAGAGAGCAGTGACATGAAAACCCAGAGAAGATACATCATCTAGGAGGGAAAAAAAATGATCAACAATGCCTGATGCTGCTTAATGAAGTTTAGAAGTATAAGAAATGAGAAAGGACCATTGGATTTCTCAATTAAGAGATAATTGGTAACTTTGGGGAAAGTAATTTTATTTGAATGAGGTCAGAGCCAAATTGGAGAGAGTTTAGAAAACTGAGTAGAAAAGAAGCGGAAATAATTAGTATAGGTTGACACCTAGTATAGCTGGGCTTTTTTTTTTTCATTGTATTTTATTTAGAAGAGAAGGAGAGATTTAGAATGAAAGAATGAATGATGGGATTTTATAAGAGTTCTTGAGATGGAATAAACATGGGAAAGAACAAGTATATGAGAAAATATTGAAGATTAGAAAGTGGAGGCATTAATGATGCAATTTGCTGAAGAAGATGGGAAAGAAGGAGATTAATGATACAGGTGGACATAGGCTTCCATGAAAGCAAGAGAATTCAGGGAATTTTGGTAACAGAACAAAGGTAACATAGGGTATGATGGGAGAAGGGGCAAGGCAGGGCAGATAAAAGGATTTGAGTGTGAAAAAAATGAGGGAGACAGAGATTAAGAACCATGATATGGTGGCAGTGGAAGAGAATTTTCCGAGAGTAACTTTGGATTCTGAGTTACAAAGAAGACCAATAAATAAAATTACTGGTTCATTTAATACCCCAAAGGCTTTCTTTGGGAAGTTTTTATGTTCTGTATGAAATTGATAGTCAAGATATGACACTAAGATAGAAATATAGAAAGACTGGTTAACTGGAAACCCAAATACTATGTTGGATAGTCCACAGTGAAAGGAATATTTGTTTCCTTTGCCAAATTTTCATATATCTTATCTGTAAAATGGTAGATGCTCAGTAAAAACTTGTAGATAGATTGATATGATTAACTGAACCTCTGTCATTTGGAGGGAGATGTGTGGCTAAAAATGCTAAGAGCCTTTTCTGCCTCCAAGTCTTAAAAAAAAATAGAATTTGACCTTGCAGAAATTCAATTATTGATCTAATAGAGACACTTAGGATCCAATGCAACAAAATGACAGAGATGGTAGTAACAGGAGAATGCAGAACTTAGACAATTAGAGGTTCAAAGGATCTTAGAAATTGGAATATAGAATTTCAGAGCTGGAAGTAAACTGAGAACATAGGATCAATGAATCAGTCAATCAGCAAGAAGTTACTAAGCTCCCACTATTGTCAAAGACTCTTCTGGGTATTAGTAATGCAAAACCAAAAATGAAATAGGCCCTGCCCTCAAAAGGTCAATTCCTTTGATGAAATATATATATATGTAAATACAAAGCATTTATCATACAAATACAAATGGAATACATATAAATAAATATGATATATAGGTGTAATTGTGGGGGAGAAGTACAAACTAGGTGGATTATAACAGGTATTCTATGGGAGACAATAATCAATCTAATCAGTAAACATTTATTAAGGACCTACTATGTGCTAGGCACTGTGCTAAGTGTTAGGAATACAAAAATAAGCAAAAGGCAGTCAGTCCCTGCCTTCAAGGAGCTCACAATCTAATGAGGGAGACAACAATACAAAATAAGCTATATACAGGATAAAAAGAGAAATACTTAAAAGAGGGGGGAGGCACTAGAATTAAGAGAGATTGAGAAAGGCCTCCTGTAGAAGATAGCATTTTAAATGGGATTTAAAAGAAGCCAGGGAAGTCAGTAGGTCAAGATAAAGAGGGAGAGCATTTGAGGTATAGAAAACAACTACAGAAAATGCCTAGAGCAGAGAGATAGAATGTTTTGTTCATGGAAGAACAAAGAAGCCAGTGTCAATGTTTGAGGAATACATAGTGTAGAAGAGGGGCTAGGTTATGAGGCAGTTCAAATGCCAAAAAGAGCATTTTGCATTTTATTCTGGAGGCAATAATGGAGTTTGAATAGGGGGATGACATGGTTGGACCTGTGCTTTAGAAAAATCACTTTAGTTGCTGAATAAAGGTTGGATTGGAGTGGAGAGAGGCTCAGGGCAGCCAGACCCACCAGAAGGCTATTTTAATAGTTCAGGTGTGAGGTGATGAGATGCCAATGATGAGAAGCAGATATATTTGAAAGATCTTGTAAAGGTGAAATCAATAGACATTGGCATATATTGGGTATGGAGAGTAGAGGAGAGATAGTGAGGAGTCAACGGTGACTTCAGTTTAAGGGACTGAGAAAATGGTATTGCCTTCATTAGTTATATTAGAGAATGTAGAAGTAGGTGAAGTTTGAAGGGGAAAGGTCTGTTTTGGACACATTGAGTTTAAGAACTGGACATCCAGTTCAAGATATACAAAAGGCAGATGAAGATGAGAGACTGGAAGTCATCAGAGAAGCTAGGGCAGGATAGATAGATTTGAGAATCATTAATATCAAAATGAGTCCATCGAGTGAAATAATATAGAGGGAGAGGAGAAAAGGGTTCAGTACTGCTGGGGGACACCTATGGTTTGAGGGAAAGATCTAGGTGAGGATTTTTGCATAGTTTTGCAAATTGCAAACCTTTCCATCCTTTATCACAGGATTCAACTTGAAGACTGAGAGGAAGGTGCCAGAGAAGCAGGAGGGGAGCCAGGAAAGAGTAGTATCCTGAAAATCAAAAGAGAAAATAGTATCAAGGAGTAAATAGTGATCAACAGTGTCAAAGGCTAACAGTTCAAAAAGAATGAGGATTAAGAAGAAACCATAAGAATGGGACTAAAAGATCACTGGTAATTTGAGTTTGAGTGAAGGTTGAAGGAATCTAGGGAGTCTTAAGATGTGGAAGAGAGAGGATACATTCCAGGTTTGGAGCATGTAGAGGTCTTAGAACATAGAACTTTGGAATTAGAAGGCACTTTTAAAATTAGTATCTAGAATGTTAGAAGTTGAAAGAATTTATAGATAATTTACTTCAGGTATTTCCAACTTTTTTAAGAGCATAAGATAAAGAACTTAGAGTTACAAAAGAAACTATATCAAAATACAGTTGTCAAAATGTTTTTTTAAAGTCTACAGACACCATGTTAAGAACTCCATTAGCGCGCATTTTACAACGTGAGTCATCTTAGAGATCCATCTTATTTGCAAACATTCCAGTCCTGCCTGGACGACAAGCTGTCTGCCAAGGGACCACTCACTGGAAGCTCAACTGAGAAATGGAAGCAGTTCAGAGACGCAGTGAAGGAAACATCAAAGGCAGTCCTAGGCCCCAAGTAACGCAACCACCAGGACTGGTTCAACGAGAACAACACTGCTATTGAAGACCTATTGAGCAAAAAGAACAAAGCCTTTATGGAGTGGCAAAATAACCCAAACTCTGCTCCTAAAAAGGACAGATTCAAGTCTCTCCAAGCCACAGCGCAGCATGAGATCAGGAAGATGCAAGACCGATGGTGGGAAAAAAAGGCAGAAGAAATCCAGCGTTTTGCTGATACGAAAAACTACAAACAATTTTTCAGTGCCCTCAAGACTGTCTATGGGTCATTAAAACCTACCACCACTCCCTTGCTATCCTCTGATGGTGACACTCTCATAAAAGATAAAAAAGGCATCAGCAACAGGTAGAAAGAACACTTCAGTCAGCTTCTCAACCGACCCTCTTCAGTCGACCAAAGGGCCCTTGACCAGATCCCCCAAAACCGCACCATTGAACAACTTGACGTCCCTCCTTCAATAGAGGAAGTCCAAAAAGCCATTAAACAAATGAGTGCAGGCAAGGCACCCAGTAAAGATGGGAGCCCAACCGAGGTGTGCAAGGCCTTAAATGGAAAGGCGCTCCAGGCATTCCACATAGTGCTGACCAGCATATGGAAAGAGGAAGACATGCCCCCAGAACTCAGAGATGCCTCCATTGTAGCCCTATACAAGAACAAAGGCGCACGAGCAGCCTGTGACAACTACAGAGGCATCTCGCTACTCCACTGCTGGAAAGATCCTCACCCATGTTATACTCAACAGACTCCTGTCATCTGTTTCAGAGCAGAACCTGCCTGAATCACAATGTGGCTTCCGACCAGATCGCAGCACCATCGACATGGTCTTCATGGTGAGGCAAATGCAGGAAAAATGCCTTAAGCAGATCCTGAGTCTCTACATTGTCTTCATAGACCTGACAAAGGCGTTCAACACAGTGAACAGGGACACATTGTGGGTGATACTCAGCAAGCTCAGTTGTCCAGCAAAATTCATCAAACTGATCCAGCTCTTTCATGTCGACATGACAGGGGAAGTCCTATCTGGTGGAGAGACTTCCGATCGCTTCAACATCTCCAATGGCGTGAAACAAGGCTGTGTCCTTGCTCCAGTACTATTCAACCTATTTTTCACCCAAGTATTACGACATGCTGTGATGGATCTAGACCTGGGCGCCTACATCAAATACCTACTGGATGGCTCACTATTCGACCTTTACCACCTGACTGCAAAAACAAAGACAACAGAGAGAGACTCATCCTGGAAGCTCTCTTTGCAGATGACTGTGCTCTCATGGCCCACCAAGAAAATCACCTTCAAACCATTATGGACAGGTTCTCCACCGCAACAAAACTGTTTGGCCTGACTATCAGTCTCAGCAAAACAGAGGTGCTGTTCCAACCTGCACCAGGAAGGCCAACTAACCAGCCGTGCACTACAATTGATGGCACGCAGCTTTCTAACATCAACACTTTTAAGTACTTGGGCAGCACCATCGCCAACGACGGGTCCCTAGACCATGAGATCAATGCCAGGATCCAAAAGGCCAGCCAGGCACTCGGGCAGCTGCGCTGCAAAGTCCTCCAACACAGAGGTGTGAGCACTGTGACGAAGCTCAAAGTGTATAATGCAGTGGTCCTCAGCTCGCTCCTGTACGGTTGCGAGACATGGACACTGTACCGGAAGCACATGAAACAGCTGGAGCAATTCCACCAACGCTCCCTCCGGTCAATCATGAGGATCCGATGGCAGGACCGAATCACCAGTCAGGAAGTCCTCGACAGAGCCAACTCAACCAGCATCGAAGTCATGGTCCTCCAAACCCAGCTACGATGGTCTGGACACGTCATCCGCATGGACCCACAGCGAATACCAAGACAGGTATTCTATGGTGAACTGTCAGCTGGACTCAGGAAACAAGGCTGACCAAAGAAAAGATTCAAGGATCAGCTAAAGTCCAACTTGAAGTGGGCTGGCATTACACCAAAGCATCTAGAACTTGCTGCCTCTGTCAGAAGCAACTGGAGAATCCACATTAACCATGCTGCCATCACCTTTGAAGATGAATGACGTCGACGTTTTGCCGCTGCGCATGAACGCCGACACCAGGCCACAACTGCACCTCCCGTAACAACTGGCATCCCATGCCCAATGTGCCACAACCTGTGTGCCTCAGCCTTTGGACTTGAAAGCCACATGAGGGTACATCAATAGATGATAATGCACAAAGACAATTGCAATTCTCGGTCACTGAGAGACTACCACTACCACTACTATCTACTACCACTACCACTACTATCTAATCCAACACTTTCATTTTTGAAAGAAGGCAGAAATTCATTAAATCAATCTAATATAGTACAATGCAAAAGAATGAATTTTCTTTCAGAATAATTTTCACAGTAATGAAGTCATGCTAGCTAAATCATGTTTTGATGATGCCTAATTACCTTTTTTTATTTCCCTAGGACTGGTCACGTTCTCTCATTGTGGCATCACTTGTTGGGGCCTTTGGCTCTTCCTTTCTCTATGGTTACAATCTTTCTGTGGTCAATGCACCTTCCTCGGTAAGTATTGAAAGCTTAAATAATCTGCCCAGCAGAGGGCAACATTGTATAATCCACAATTTCAGCTGGCATGCAATGACATTTTGTTGCATTAGAAACCTCTTTACCATCATTTCTAACTTTCTTTTTGACAACTCTAGTTTTAGATCATTCATAGAGGCAATGCCAATACCTTGCACATTAGCCAGATAAGTAGTTCATTTTACATTATTTTGAAAATAATTTAAATGCTTTCATTTTTCTTTATCTCTCCCTCAAATGAACCCTTCCTTATAACAGCCAATAGATATTTATTAAGCATCTTCTATATGCCAGACACTGTAGAGGTGCTAGGATACAAAGAACAAAATGATCCCTGTTTTCAACGAGAGGAGAACATGTTTAATAGGTATATACTAAGTATACACAAAAATGATCCGAGTTAATTTTGAAAAGGAAGGCACTTGTAACTAAGGAGATTAGGAAAAGCTTCTTTGAGATAATTCTTGAAGGAAACAATAGATTCTAAGAACCAGAAGCACAGAGGGAATGTATTTCAGGCAGGAGAGACAGTCAGTTCAAAGTCTGGAGATAGGATATGGTGTATTAGGTATGAGGAATAAAAAGATTAGTTTAGCTAGAATGGAGTGTATAAGGAGTAATGTACACTAAGGCTGGCTGGAAAACCTGATTGGAATCAGCTTGTGAAGATCATTAAATACCAAATAGAATTTAGAAGTAATAAAGTCAACAAATATTTATTAAGTGTGCCAGGAAGTATGTCAAACACTGGGACCACTGGAGTTTACTAAATAGGGGTGTGATTTGGAGTGAATTTATCCACAATTAGATCATAGTTTAACCTCGACCCTATTTAAATTTATTCTTTTGTCTTCTTTACTGTATATTTTAATGGAGATCATTTATAAAGGCACAACAGTATATGACTCTTTAATCATACTAGAAAGGAATAAAAATTAAATACATTAATGTGCCTCCTGTGGGATCTTTTCCCAGCTCACACAATTCTCTATAGGTGCATGCCAATCCTACCTGGGACAATCACATCTATTACATGGTTAGACCTGTGCTTTAGGAAAATCACTTTGACAGCTTTATGGAAGAAGCATTGGAGTGGGGAGAACAAAGAAAAATATTTAATCAAAGCCAATGGGCACAATGAGAGCATTCAACAGTGTAACCTGCACTGCCCCCTCCTTCCCCCCCATCCTCAGGCTTATCCTTATACTCTAAGAGAACAAGTCGTCTTCTGGCTTGACCTTCCAATGAGAGTGGGGGTTGAGTGAATAACTCCAGAGTATATACAACAGTAAAAATCATGAATCTTTTGTATGAAACGATACTCCTGACTCATCCATATTAGCCCTACAAATTGACCCTACCTATGTGTCCTTTAATAAATCCTCTAGAAAATTCAATGAGGATTCTTCTATGGTATCAAAGTAATTTCATGATTTTTAATTTTTAATATAAAACTTGCCTTTTCAATTTATACATGGCTTTGTGATAGCTGATAGTACCACTTCTTATGTGCAAGTCATTGTCTCTCACCTCCACCCCTGCATTTTTTTAAATTAGTAAAATCTTTTAGCCTTATTCTTTGGATAATTTGAAATCTTGATTTTTATTTGACTGTGAGGCCCAGGCAAATAGCATCCTCTGGAAGAACATTGATCTTTTATATCAATGAGTTACTTTAGAGCTTTGAAATCACTGCAATTTTCTTTTCTTTTCATTCATCTATTTTCAGTGACTATTTGTCCTACTATATCCTCAGCACAGTAATCACTATGCCTCTATTTGGGGGCACCTAAAGATTACCCATGAAGTCCATTTTAAAACAGTACTACTTCTTCAACAGAGAGAAAGCTCTTTCCCTTATTCTGTCCACTTGTAGTGGCAAAAACTTTTTTCCTTAGACTAGATTCTAGGGGCTTGAAGTGGATTTATCTAATTAGATCATAGTTTAACCCCTATCCCACTTAAATTTATTCTTTTGTTTTATCATTAGTGTATTTAAATGGAAGCCATTTACAAAGGCAAAACAATATGAAACTCTTTAATCATATCAGAAATCAATAAAAGTCAAACATATCAATATCCCTATAATGAGTTTCTCCTCTCAGGTCACATTATACTCTTTAAGTTCATACCAACTCCATTTTTGGCAAAAACCACCTAAAATCCAGAAAGTTGTTTTATTTTTTAACTGCTCCCACATATTCACCCTGGTTTTTCCTACTCATGACCAAACCATTCATCCAGCAGAAATGACTCTAAAATTCCAGTATCTCTTTTTTTCTTTTTCTTCTTAAAGCATAAATATTTTTTGTTTTGTTTTCTCTTTACTTTTTTAAAACATGTACTCTTTTTGGTCTTTCTTGCCCAATGATGTATCTCTCTTTCAAGATGGCTCAGGACTAGTTTTTCTACACATTTGAATTAGGGATTGATTACCTGGTTTGGATCCCAGTTTTTGTTCACTCAGTTGTATTCTTTTCTACTTTCACTTTGGTAGGTATGAAGGTAAAGGATTTTTCTAGAGGGAATGACAGAGTTTGTTTTTTTTTCTCATTCTGTTTGAAGTGTCAGTGTTCTGAGTTTCCCCTTCACATTCTTTTTAGCCCCTTTCTGATTATTTCATTTTTCATCAGTTCATGCAAATTGTCCCATGTTTCTCTGAATTCTTCATATTCATTATTTATTATGATGGACTTTCCAGAGAGCTTTTGTTTGGGTAGGTTATATCTATTGATCTAGTGAACCCCTTAAAAAAGCCCTAGATCTGTGATGGTGAATGTATGACATGTATGCCATAGATGGCACACAGAGCACTCTTCATAGGTATACACGATACCTGTGCCCACCCCTACCCCCTGAGTTCATTACTAGAAAGGCTGAGGGACTTGGGAAGAGATGCTTCCTTCCTTCTCTCCTCTGTTCCTTATGATATTTTTTCACTTCACCCACCCCACTGCCCAGCAGCTCAATGGGAGTACACAGGGGTAAGGTGGGTGTCTTACAGGTGACAGAGCTGGAGGATAGCAGAGCACTTGGGCCATTCCCCTCTCCCTCTCTACATATTGCTGAGGATATTCTTCACTTAACCCACCCATCTGCCCAGCAGCCCAATGTGAAAGCTTACTCTCTCCCCTGTGTGGGGTAAGGGGGAACAGGGCATGCCTGGCATTCAGTGGGAGGACAGGACACAGCACTCTATCTTTGGAGGTGGGGCATGGAAAGTGGCCTCTAAAAGGTTTGCTATCATTGCTCTAGGTTCTAGTTGTGTGATCTTGGGCAGGTCATTTAAACTTCCATTTTACCTAAACTTTACTATTCTTCTGCCTTGGAACCAAACATAGTATTGGTTCCAAGATAGAAGGTAAGGGTTTAAAAAAAAGGCCTAGGGAGGATTTCTAGACCATATTTGAAAACTGCTGGTATATTGGATAGGACTCTGAATTTGGAGTTAGGAAGATCTGGGTTCAAATCCTATCTCAGATACTGTCACTAACTGGGCAAAAGAATTAACCTTTTTGTGCTAGTATTTTCAGGAAGTTGGACTTGTTGGCTCTAAAGGTCCCTAAATCCTTTGACCTGGACTCCAAGTCTAATATTCTATCCACATACCTCTGCCTTAGAGCAAACCCTGATCTATTTATACAATATGAATATTTCATATACTATAAGGATAGCTCATTCTATGCTCCTACAATACAGTTCCAGGTAGAAAACCAAAAATTCATTTCAATGTCATCTCATTCAGCCACAGTGAATCAACTAATGGCATTAGGGACTCCCAAAAAGCTCACTGAGCTTTAACAAAATGTTTTCAATTGGCTACTGAGTGAAATTGATTGGGAATTTATTTATTTTTGCCAGCTTGATGTCATTCAATAGCCAGCTATGTGTGAACAAAGTTAATTCAACTATGTGGGAGCCTGATATTCTTTCTTCCCTAAAATAGCTAAATTTTTACCTCAGAGACAGGCAGAGAGAAGGGGTAAAGAAGCAGCAATCTCAAATAATAAAATATTGAACCCAATCAACATGAAAGATAAGAACTATTTTTTACAAAATGTTTTCTAGGTGCTTTTTAAAAAATACCTATCACTGTCAATTCTCAATGCTACCACTCCAGCTTCAACCACAAAACCCTCCCTCATTACAGAGAAACCTTTGAGCAAAACCAACCAACCTATCAACTGATTTTATTTGCAGCATCTGTCTGTGAAATGCTTCCTTTTTAGTACTCTGCAACTGAGATTGATCATCATATTAATTCAAATTCTGATGATTTTTAGTGTTGTATTTTATTATTTCATCACAGTCATTGTGTATATTCTTCTCCTAATTGTACTTTTTGACCCCTTCATCAGTTTGTGTAGTTTCTATGAAGTCTTCACTTCTGTAATTTCTTAGAATTGGATGATAATTTGGTTAGAGTGACCTTTTCTTTTAAATAAGAAAAACTATACCAACCCATAAATTTCCCTTGACAGTTCTACTCCATCAATGGAAGCCTTCTTTTGAATCTTCACATTCCATGGTGACTAAAAAACATCAGTTCACTTTTTCCCATTTGTTCCCTTATATATAACTGGTATAACCATCTTTTCTGATAATGCATTTCCTTGAAATCTTTTATGTTACTTATAACTATTACATTATCGATATTATGTTGTATCCTATTTACAAGACCATTCTATGTCTCCATTGCCCTTTTTGTTAACTATAAATTTGATTCCTTCGTAATCTGATTTCATACTACAACTGCAAATGCCACTTTTGCTTTAGGCACTAAGGGAGGTAGCCCAAGACTTTGAGCCCAGAAGCTGAAAGTGGTATCTGGAGTTAAGGTGGAGTCAGTATAAAAATGAACAGAGTTCAGAAGTTAAGTGAAGAGATATGGTTTTGATCAGGTCATGGGACTTCAATATTAATATAAAGAATAGGAGTAAAAGTTGGATAAAGAACTTATCCAGTGAACTAGGATCAATGATCATTGGTTGTATATGTTGTTGTTGTTGTTGTTGTTTTGCATTTACCCCTTACCTTCTAAATTTACTACATTTGAACAACCCTATCACTGACATATTCTTGATGATGTAGGGGTAGAAATGTGAGGGGTTTTATAAAAGGTTGGACTAGATTATTTAAGAATAGGGTCACATGAATTTAATTAATCCCAAAGAGATTCATTTTCATAATTTATTTATAAAATATAGAAAGAGTGAGAGAAAGAAAAATCAGAGAGAGGATAGGGTAAGATATCTAGCCTACATACTAAGTAATTTGCTGGGCCCCTGGCTCAACCAGAGTGGCCTCAGCCTTGATCCAAGAACCAAGGGGATGCAGGGAGCCTCTCTCAAGAGGACAAGTCTATCCTGAGGCTAGTCCCTTCAGAAAATCCAGGAAAGGAGTTAGCCTTTTTCACTCACCACATGTCAATCCAAAGTTCAAGAGCAGTCTGTGATCTCAAGCCAGAGCTCCTCCAAAGTCAAGTCAAAGACCAAAGAGAGAAGAGAGCTCTCATAGGAAGTTTCTTGGCATTTTATAGACAGTTTCTTTTTGTCACTTCCTGTGACTTCCTTCATTTGACGTGTACCAATTACAGCTAAAGCTTTTGCTTAAGACTACCCAGGGGGCAGTCGATCGATTCTGATTCACCCACTATCACACACATGGGTCACAGACTTCTCCCACTCAGTGGGAGTGGGGTGTATATGCTTTTGGTGATTAAATCTAAAAATGGGCAGGGGAAAGTTAATTTAATCTTCATAATCAGGGGAGAATTAATTTACTCTTTATGATCAGAGGAGAGTTAATTTAATCTTCATGATCAGGGGAGAGTTAATTTCATTTTCACAATCAGGAGAGAGTTAATTTAATCTTTACAATATCAAAGACTCACTCTCAGTAGCCATGGAGGTTCTAGTGAGTACTAAACACTGCCCTATCTTTCACTTTATACAGCTGAGCTTCAGTTTTTTCATCTGTAAAATGGGGATAATCATCCCTGTACCACCCACCTCAAAGGATTCTTGTTAGAGTTAAATGAAAAAAATGAATGTAAAGTGTTATATGAATAATCTATTTTCATGTACTTGCCTTTTCTAAATGAAGTTCCACAGGAAAAAGCTCTATTAGTACTTGCAAAAGTTGTACTATATTGGTTCTTAATAAGTAGAGAGACATTCTCTCTTAAGATATCTTGTTTCTAGTCACTGGGAGAATGTACAAAAAAAGAACTGGGTTCCTCCCACCCTCTAGGACTGTCGTTTCCTTGTGTGCCAACCTCATTTGCTTCCATATAACAGTAATTGTGAAAGGCCCTATTTCCAACTCTCATACTCCTGCTATTACTAAAGTGCCCTTAACATATAGTGGTTATAAAACTCCTGTCAGCTCTTTCAGAGGTTAATGACCATATCTGAGAAAAGTTGCCCAGAGAGGCAATCTAAGGTATTCTATTTTATTCTTAGAGTGAAAGGTTGCATTCTGTCATCAATGATTCATTTCCCAAAGCATCTAGTTACATTTGTTTTCTTAGGTGAGTTCGCTGGATTCTTTCTATATGGTTGTCCTTGGGGTGAAGGTTAATGGAACTTTGCTCTATGGGTGAGACTGAATATATTGCTACATATTGTAGTCAAGTATAAAAAACATATATGTTTATATACATTAAGGATCTATGATTTCTTCATCATAGTGGTGACCATATATGGTTGCCCATTCACAGTTTAGTAGATAAGAGAATTGTCTTATGCTCAGCGACATTAAGTGAGTTACCCATTGCTCCCAGGACTAATGGGTATGTGTTTGTGCATGTGTGTCTACATTTGTGTGGTTACTGACATTTGTATACTATTTACTAATTTATAAAGCAATTTGCATGCTTAAATTTATCTGTACAATAGACACATCGATTGGTCAAAATTGCCGAAACAACTTGAAAGTAGTTTTGTGGCAACTAGGTTTGGACCATGTTTTATACCGTTCACTAAGATAATATCAAAATGGAAACAAGGTTTAGATTTAAAAGGAGATAGCATAAGTAAATTAGAAAAACAGAATCTTATCTATCAGAGATTTATTGAGAGGAGAGGAATTCATGAATAAACAATAGATGGAACATATTATGAGGTGTAAAATGGATAATTTTGAGTACATTGAATTGAAAAGTTTTTGTTTAATTTTAAAAAAACATGTTACCAAGATTAGGAGGAAAGTAGGAAATTGGGAAAAACATTTCATAGATAGTCTCTCTGATAGAAGTCTCATATCTAAAATTATATATAGAGAACTTTGACAGATTTATAGGAATAAGAGCCATTCCCTAATTGATAAATGGGCAAAAGATATGAATAGACTATTTTTGGATGAAGAAATCAAAGCAATATGATATGTACATGGGAAAATGCTTTAATTCACTAATGCCTGGAGAAATGCAAACCACAACAATTCTGAGGTATCATTTCACATTTGTCTAAAATGACAAATATTGGAGGGAATGGGAAAAAGTGAGGATATTGATACAATGTAGATGGAACTATGAACTGATCCAACCATTTTGAAGAACAATTTGGAATTATGCCCAAAGAGCTACAAAACTATGTATAGCCTTTGGTCCAGCATATAATTTCTATGTCTATTTCCCAAGGAGATAAGGGAAAAAGGAAAAGAACCTATGTGTTCCAAAATAGGTATATAGCCCCTCTCTCTCTGGTGGTAAAGAACTGGAAATCATAGGGATGCTCCTCAATTGGGGAATGGCTAGGCAAATTGTGGGATATGATTGTAATGGAATACTACTGTGCCGTAAGAAATAGCAGATGAATTTTAAAGAATGGAAAGAACTACATGGGATAATAAGAGTGAAACAAGTAGAACCATGAGAACATTCTATACAGCTAGAAATTTAATATTTGGAGAATACTTTGTGAATGTTCGCCTTCAGAAAATGAACTGAGAAGAAGAAACATGAAAGACATAACCTATATATTTTGCCAGATAATGCCTTCTATGGTGTGGTGTGGGGAAGGAAGGACTTATTTTTTAAAAAATCTAAAAAACCAAACAAAATAAATCAACATGTAGATAATATGAAGATAATAATAACAGCTCACATTAACATAGTACTTTAAAGTTTGCAAAATTCTTTACATATATTATCTCATTTGATTCCCACAATAACCTGTGAGGTGGATGCTATTACTATTCCCATTTTACAGATGAGGAAAAACAAGATCAAGAGATATTAAGAGACTTGCCCATGTTCTGACAGTTAATAGATGTCTAAGACAAAATTCGGACTTGGGTATTTTTTATTTCAAGTCCAGAGCTCTAACCACTATATCACTTTGAAAGAAAACTAAATTGAGCTCAAGGAGGTAGATGACTTGCCCATGGTCTCACATGATAGGTGGAAAAAGTGTCATTAGTATCAAAGTTTTTTGGTGCCAAATCCAGATTTTCAATATATTTCACAGAATACTATATACACATGTAAAAATTATATATGTGTATATATAAAAATGTTTTTGAAGTTTCATATTAGCTTATATAAAATTTGAGCTGGCTTTTGAAGGATGGGTAGGAAATGACACATAGAGCAATATAGCATTTGAGGCATCCCAGGGAGATGTAATTCAATTTATTTCAGTCAACTAGTATTTATTAAGCATTTTCTACATGCCAGGCACTGCGTGCTGGAGATACCAAGGCAAAAAATAGTACCTGATCCAAAGAGCTTATAGTTGAAAGTTTACAATTCAATTTAATGCTTATATCTTTTGTTAACTAATGAATACTATGATAAAAATGGAACTCAGGAAAAGTTAAAAAATAATTATTAGTCATAAGGGAGCATCCACCAATTAAAAGTATCATTAATTTATAGTATCTTAATTTGTTCAAGATGGATACACTAAGACTTGCAATAATAATCACTTTTTTAAATTATGGCTATAGCTAAGTACATATAAATACATGCAAATCTTTATAAGTAACTTGCTATCTTTCCCCTACATAACTGATAATCTAAGTCAGACTTCTCAATATGGAATTATATATAATTTCTAGTATTGATGTACTTATTTTGTTATTCACCTTTCTATAACCATTTTAAAGTTCATGAAGTGCTTTCCTTATAATAATTCCATGAGATAGATTATCCCCATTTTCAAGATTTTTTCAAAGCGATGCTGCTTTAAAAGCTGTAGGCAGGACTCAAACTGGAGTGCTCTGTTTTGACATCCAGTACTTTGTGTCTTCTTTTCATCTAGGCCAAGGATGAGTTCCTATAGAGATTTAAGCATGAAGTATGCCACCTTCCAACTATTGGTTAGGGAATAGGTGAGGCACTTCCTATTTACAACCATGTAAATGAATTTGTAGACCATGTTTCATGGCTGCCAGTCACTTCAAGACTTTTAGACAATGGTTGTATATTCCATATTTTTTTGACACTACCTCTCAAAATAACAATAGGTAGCAATTTGAAAGGCTTTTGCCAATCTTCATAATCAAGGTGCAATATGAGCACAATAAAATATACTTTTTACCTAATAACATCCCTTTGTTTCCTGAGGTACATTGCCTGATAAAGAAATTTCTAGGAGGTTGCTAAGAGCAGTTTATCGTCTCGATTCAGAATGGGTTTTAACCATCTTTTCCCATCCCCCAAACATACATACCTTTACTTTTCAATAGACATATATAAGCACTTCAATCAATGCTTGATTGTCAACGGAAGCAAGATGATTGCTTCTTACAGGGAACGCTTCCATCAGAGGAACCAATACATACACATCTGACCTCAGTGAAACTAAAAGGATTTTGAGCCAGAGGAGACACTGGAGATCATCTAACCCAACCCCCTCTTCTTATTTGCATTACCTGCCTCACAGGGTACCACAATAAAGCAGATTCATAATCTCCAATTGCTACAAAATAAAATGAGTTATTATTATTGTAAATTTTTAAATGATGAAACTAAGGTCCAGAAAGTTTAAACTCAAAAGTCCTCTAGTTAGTAAGTGACTGAACCAGGATTAAACTCAGTTGTTTTGAAATGAAATTTAATTCACTTGTCATTACCTGAGATGTCTCATCTGTGAAACTATAATAGTTTTTTAAATAGGTTTTTCTCTTTTTTAAACTTCTATCTCTATAACTTTTATTTTTATATCACATTTATTTCTAAATATTCCTTTCCCCTAGGAGTCCATCTCTTGTAAGACAGATTTAAAAAAGAAAGGGAGAAAAGAAATAGTTCGGAAAAATTAGTCAACCAAGTTTAATATTATGTGTAATATTATATGCCCAAAGTTTTCTACCTCTGTGCCTGTAAGGGAGGGTAATAGAAGGAGATCATTCTTTTTCTCTCCTGTAGGGTCAAACTTAGACAGTTTTGTTTTGGTTTGATTTTGGTGGTTGGATTCTGTTTACATTGTTGTAGTCAATGTATATATTATTTTCCTGTTTCTCATAATTTTCCTCTGCATCAATTCATATAAATCTTCTCACACATCTCTGAATTTTCCATGTTCCTAATTTCTTGTTGTACAATAATATCGAAGTACATCTATGTACTATAATTTATTTAGTCATTCCCCATCTACTTTTCCCCTTCTTCTTTGCTGCCACATAAAGGGTTGTTATGAGTGTTTGTGTATACATGGATTACCAGAAGAATTAGATGAATTCTTAGCATTATCATAGTCATTGTGTACAGAGCTCTCTGGGTTATTCTTATATCAAGGCATCAATTAATACAAATCTTCTGTGTGTAGTGGAAAGAACACTGTCTCTAAATCAGAAGATTTGGGTTCAAGTCCCATCTGTTTATTCTTCCTGCAAGACTTTGGGCAAATTGTTTAATCTTCTTGGACTTTTCGTTTCCTCAGTGGCAAAATTAGAGTTGAATTGGATGGTCTCTGAGGTCCTTTCCAGCTCTAGATTTAGGATTGGGAAACAAAACAAAACAAAACACCTTCTATCTTAGAATTGATGCTAAATATTGGTTCCAAGACAGAAGAGCTGATAAGGGCTAGACAATTGGATTTGTGACATGCCCAGAGTTACACCACTAGGAAGTATCAAAGCTAGATTTGAACCCAGGACATTTTATCTCTAGCCCTGGTTCTTTATCTTCTGAGCCACCAACTGTCTCTAAATTTAGGATTTTGTGTTGTTCAACTTCTATGAATTCATCTTCTTCATAATTTCTTACTACATAATAACTCCATTTTATATTTTGTTATATTCATATGCCACAAATTCTTTAGTCAGCTGTGTGACATTTACTTCATTTTTTGCTACCATGAAAGGACTTCTCTGTATATTTTGGTATATATAAAACATTTTTTTTTTGCCTTTAGTCTCCTTTAACTTGTCTTTAACAGTGATGAGACCACTGGATCCAAGAGCATGAACTAAGCTATATTTTTCTTTTTAAATTGTGATTTTTTCTTCAGAATAACTGGACCAATTCACATCTCCTTCAACAATGATTTTTTTTTTGTATCTATATTTACTATAGAACTTCTAATTTATAATCTTTGATGATTTGATGGTCATGAGGTGAAACCTTTCATTTCTGTGCATGTCTTATTAGTGAATTGGAGCCTTTTTCATGTGGATAAATTCAATCTCATAATTTGAAATTCTTTCAGAACTGTTTTTATTTTTTTCTTTCTTATAAATATCTGTAAGAATTCCCTATATAATTTGGATATCAGTTGATTATTAGAGGCATGATGCAAATCTTCCTTTCCCTTCTAATTTTAGTAGACTGATTTTTATTAGTCCAAAAATGAAACCATCCCTGGCCTCAAAAAGCTTATATATTATCAAAAGAAATGGCATATGCATAAAAATATATTTAAAATAAATACAGAATAAACTTTTTTTGAGAGGAAAATCCTAGAACCTAGTAGGAATCATAAAATGCCTCATAGAAGAGGTGTTACTTGAGCAGTTTTTTATTTGATTTATTTTTTCTGTTATATGTAGAAATACTTTTTGATAATTGTTTTTGACATTTTGAAATTCAGATTTTCTCCCTCCCTCCTTTCCCTCCCACTCTCTGAGGTGATGACTAGTCTGATACCTGTGCTTTCATGTAATACATATTTCCATACTGCATATATCACATATACAATAGAAATTTCATGAAGGAAATCATGATTCCTTGTGGTTATCTTGGAGATTTGTTTTTCTAATAATGGTTTAGTCCTTCACAATTGATTATAGTATAATATTTCTGTTACTGTATACATTGTTCTTCTGATCCTGCTCACTTCATTTTGCATCAGTTAATATGTCTTTCAAGATTTTTCTGAACTCATCTTGTTCATTGTTCCTTATGGAAAAATAGTATTTCATTATAACCATATACCACAACTTGTTAATCCATTCCCCAAGTGATGGACAACCCCTCAGTTTCCAATTCTTTGCCACAAAAAAAGAGCTGCTAAAATATTTTGATTAAGCAAATCCTTTTCCCTTATCCCCAATATCTTTGGGGATATTACAATATTACTATGTCAAAAGGTATGCATAATTTTGTGGCCCTTTGAGCCTGGATCCATATTGCTTAGCATAATGCACAGTTGCCCCAACCACATTTTTAGTGTCCCAATTAATTATCTCATATCCCTTCCAACATTAACATTTTCGTTTTTGGTCATGTTAGTCAATCTGATAGATGTGAGAGGATATCTTAAGAGTTTAATTGGAGTTTCACTAATAAATATGGATTTGTTTATATGACCATAGATAGTTTTAGTTTCTTCCTCTGAGAAGTGCCTTTCTTATCTTTTGACCATTTTAAAACTGGGGAATGCTTTGTATTCTTATAACTTTGCTTCAGTTCCCTATATAGTTGAGAAATGAGACTTGTCAGAGACAGTTGTTATAAATATTTTTCACAAAATTTGTTGTTTCCCTTAAAATCTTGGTTGCTTTGATTTTATTTATATAAAACCTTTTAAATTTGACATAATCAAAATTAGCTATTTCGTTTTTCAGAATGTTCTCTGTATCTTATTTGGTCATAAATTTTTCCTTTATGATAGGTAAACTTTTCCATGATCCTGTTATAAGGAGTTTAGGTAATTACATTCTGTCTCATTAGGAGGCTGTAATAGACAGGTTGGGGGTTTTGTAGAATTTCCCCCTGTCTCTTTAAGAGGCAGGAATAGATAGATTGGTCCTCTGTCTCTTTAAGAGAAAAACTATAAAAAAGGAAAAGAGTCAGTTAAGGAGACTCCTTTTTGCTCTGGCTTCATTCTGAGAGGAGTTTGAAAGTGCTGGTTTGTTTTCTCTCTGTCCAGAGAAACTGTCAGTTAAAGTTTTGGGAGATTGATCTGAGTTACTGAATTGAAAAGAAGTCTGTTACTGAGAGGTCTGTGTTTCTCCGAACTCTGAGAGAGCAGCTGCACTGCCTTGTGTTACTGTGATGGCCAGTTTCACCATCTGTCAGTTGGGGCAGAAGAGTGACTTTTAAGGAGGTTGGAGAAGAAAAAGAGTTATTAATTTAGCATAGGATTAGATAGAAAAATATATCTTTAGTCAGGCAGAGTAGGGTTAGGTATTCCTGCTTTGTCAGGCAAGAAGAAACTGCAAAGAAAGCAGTTAGATTTTAGTGTTTTATTAGAGTTTTTAGATTAGGGTTTGAATTAGGCATAGTTATAAGAAACTCTTTTATTTCCTAATTCCTTTTTTCCTATCCCAACTCTTCTCCAAATAAATAAGGGCTGTACCAAATGCTTCTGGCCTTCTATCCACCACTTAAAAGTTTTACCCATAACAGCTATAGTTTGACCATAACATTCCCTTAATTTGTTTATAGTGTCACCCTTTTATTTCTAGATCAAGTATCCATTTTGATTAGCTGATGTATGGAATGAGATAGTCTCTGCCTTACTGCTTTCCAGTTTTTCCAGAAGTTTTTGTCATTTTAGGAAATTCTTTCCCTACAAGCTTGGATCTTTGGCTTTATTGAACATTAAATTGCTATGGATATTAACTGCTATGTGTTAATTGCCTACTCTATTCCATTGATCCACCACTCTACTTCTTAGCCAGTACAAGATTGTTTTTGATGATTGCTGCTTTATAGTATAGTCTGAGATTGAATACAACCAGGCCTCCTTCCTTCATGTTTTTTCATTAATTCCTTTGATATTCTTGGCCTTTTGTTTTTCCGCATGAACTTTACTGTTATTTTTTCTTGTTCTATGAAATAATTTTTAGGTAGTTTGATTGATTTAGGTAGATT
Organism: Monodelphis domestica; assembly: GCF_027887165.1. Lineage (NCBI taxonomy): Eukaryota > Metazoa > Chordata > Mammalia > Didelphimorphia > Didelphidae > Monodelphis > Monodelphis domestica. Next base: position 91,836,880 of record NC_077232.1, on the reverse strand, counting down.
TGATTAGGTAGTTTAGGCATTGTCACTTTCACTTTATTGGCTCAGTCTCTCCATGAGTAATTAGTGTTTTTTTCAATTGATTGGGTCTAATCTTATTTGTGTGAAGAATGTTTTGTAATTGTGTTCAGGCAGTTGCTGGGCTTATTTTGGTAGGTATAGCCCCAGGTATTTTATAATGTCTAGAGTTACTTTGAATACAATTTCCTTTTCTATTTTTTACTATTGGGTTTTGTTGGTGGTAAATAGAAATGTCAATGACTTATCTGGGTTTATTTTGTATCCTATGACTTTGCTGACATTGTTAATTATTTCTATTAGTTTTTTGCTTGATTCTCTATGTATACCATCATATCATATTCAAAAATGTGATAACTGTTTCTTCATTGCCTATTCTAATTCCTTCAATTTATTTTTCTGCTCTTATTGCTATAGCGAGCATTTCTAGTACAATATTAAATAAGAGTGGTGATCATGAGTATCCTTGCTTCATACTTAATCTTATTGAAATGGTTTTAGTTTATTCCCATTACAGATGATACTTGCTGATGGTTTTACATGGATGTCATTTGTCACTTTGAGGAAGGTTCCATATATTCTAGTGATTTTTTTGGTAAGGAATGGGTATGGTATTTTCTCAAATGCTTTTTCTGCATCTATTGACATAGTCATGGAATTTCTTTTGGTTTTGTTATTGAAATGGTAAATTATGCTGATGGTTTTCCTAATAGATTTTCCTAATCTACTACCCCTGCATTCCTGGTATAAAGTCACCTGATCTTGTGATATAATGTTATAATTTCCTTGCTAATGTTTTATTTAAAATTTTTGCATCAATGTTAATTAGGGAGACTTGTCTATAGGTTTCTTTCTCTGTCTTAACTATCAATACAAATTTTTGTCATGAAAAGAATTTGGAAGGATTCCCTGTTCTGCCATTTCTAGAAATAGTTTATGTAGTATTAGAGTTAGTTGCTCTTTGAATGTTTGGTAGAATTCACTTGTGAATCCAATTGGTCCTGGAGTCTTTTTCTTAGGGAATTGTTGGATTGTTTGTTCAATTTCTTTTACTCTGATAGGGTTGTTTAAGTATTCTACTTAGTCTTTTGTTAATCTGTATATTTTATTTTTTGTAAGTATTCAGTTATCTTATTTAGATTGTCAGATTTATTGGAATATAGTTGAGCAAAATGATGACCAATAATTGCTTTAATTTCTTCTTTGTTTGGTAGTGATTTCACTTTTTTCAGTTGGGATACTAGAAATGTGGTTTTCTTTATTAAAAAATCAAGTTACAAAATGGTTTATCTAGTTTATTTATTTTTTCATAAACTCAACTCCTTGTCTTATTTTATTTTTTTTTTTTTAAAACCCTTACCTTCCGTCTTGGAGTCAATACTGTGTATTGGCTCCAAGGCAGAAGAGTGGTAAGGGTAGGCAATGGGGGTCAAGTGACTTGCCCAGGGTCACACAGCTAGGAAGTGGCTGAGGCCGGATTTGAACCTAGGACCTCCCGTCTCTAGGCCTGGCTCTCAATCCACTGAGCTACCTAGCTGCCCCCCCCCCCCCTTGTCTTATTTTTAATGGTTTGCTTTCAATTTTACTAATCTCTCTCTAAATTTTCAGGATTTTCAGTTTGGTGTTTAAATGGGTATTTGAAATTTATTCTTTTTCTAATTTTTTTAGTTCCATGCCTAATTCATTGATTTGCTCTTTCTTTATTTTATTGATGTAAGCATTTATAGATATAAACTTCCCCCTAAGTGTTGCCTTGGCTGCATCTCATAAATTTTCATATGTTATTTCTTCATTGTCATTTTCTTTAATGTAATTGTTGATTACTTCTGATTTATTCTTTGAACTAATCATTCTTTAGGATAATATTATTTAGTTTCCAGTTCAATTTTTTGTCTTTCTTTCTGCTGCTCCTTTTTGAGTGTAATTTTATTGCATTATGGTCTAAAAAGCATGCTTTTAATATTTCTGCTTCTCTATATTTTGATATGAGGTTTTTATGCCCTATTATTTGTTTAATTTTTGTGAAGGTATCATATACTACTGAGAAGAAGGTGTATTCCTTTCTACTCCCATTCAGTTTCCTCCAGAAGTCTATCATATCCAGTTTTTCTAAAGTTCTATTTATTTCCTTTACTTCTTTCTTATTTATTTTTTGGCTGGATTTCTCTACTTCTCTAAGGGGAAGGTTGAAGTTCCCCACTGGTAATATTTTATTATTTATTTCCTCCTGTAATTCATGTAACTTTTCCTTTAGGAATTTGGATTCTATGCCATTTGAAGCATATATTAATATTGCTATTGTTTCATAGTCTTTGTTGCTTTTTTTATCATGATGTAATTTCCTTCCTTACCTCTTTTGATAGGATAAATTTTGTTCTTTTTTATGTTAGTTATGGCATAATAGATTCTGATCCAGCATCTTACTTTTACTCTCTGTGGGTATCCCTATTTTAAATGTGTTTCTTGTAGACAAAATTCTGTGGTGTTCTGGTTTTTAATCTACTCTGCTATCCTTTTCTGCTTTGTGTATGTGTTCAACCCATTCACATTCACAGTTATGATTACTCATTGTTTATTTCCCTCTATCTTGTTTTTACTATTTCTTCTTCTCTCACTTTCCTTTTAGACTTTCCCTGTTCACAGATGTTGTGTTTTTGAAGACTATCTCCTCTAGTTCACCCTTCTTTTTGCCCATATCATATCCCTTATTCTCCCTACCCTTCTAATTCCTTATAGGGTAAAGTGGTTTATATAGTTAACTAAGTGTGGGTGTTATTCTTACTTTGAGTTAGTTCTGATGAGAGTAAGGTTCATTCATACTTACCCCCCCCCCTTCATTTTTCCTCCACTATATTTGCCACTTATGTGCCTCTTAATGAGAAGTAATTTACCCCTTTTTATTTCCCCTTTTTTCTTCTGGCCATGTATTCTCTCCCATCCTCCCATCCTCTCCTTTCCCCCCCCTTTGGATATTTAGCTTCCTTCCTTCTTTCTGTGTATATTCCCTTTCATTGCTCTACAAGTGATAAAGTTATTAAGTATCTTGCATACTTTAAGTACTTTACCTTTGTCAAGTAGCATAGATATGCTAATTATTTCAATAATCTTTTGAAGAAATAACAAATTTTGTCACTTGTATAACTATTTGGGATAATTGTAGCTTCAAGGGTGTTTTTAGAGGGCCAGTAATCTGGTTTGGGAAGGGTATGCCAGCCCAGGGCAGGCAGAGTCAGACCCTGAGTTTATAAACACAGGCACTGTATAATAACAGGACAGTTTGGCTTAACAACTAAGGGAAAGGTGAAAAGAACATAAATAAACCTCCCCCCAAAAAGCTGGTAACCTCAGAAAGATGGTATCTATGCTGTCAGTTACCTCTACCTAAAAGTCCTAGTTCCTATAATACAATACACTTCACTAACCCAAATCCCCCCTTGGATGGTGATAGAGGTAGTAGGGTAGGAAGGGTAGCAGAAATAGGTCTCAAAGGGTTGGTCTCACTGGCAGATGGCTTTAGGTGTCTCAAGCAGCTCTGTAGGAATATCTCAGTCAGTCCACAGGATATGTAGGTACAGGAAGTTGTTCTGATGGATCAATAAGAAAGCTATAGGAGAGATAATAGCCAGTTCACTAGGTCCACCCTAGCAGACTAGACAAAAACTCAACCTCCAACCTCACTGTTAGGAGAAGCAACAGCCCTGTCACCTCTCCACAATTTTGGAACTTTCCTGCTTCTACCTTGCAGCATTGCTTCTTTCCTTATAACACAGTTTCCCACAGATGAATTTGCTCAAATCTACCTCATCAAAACACTTAAGTTTTCACCGTACTCTTTTTATACTTCTCTTGAATGTTGAATTTTGATTATCAAATTTTGTTTTCAGCTTTGATTTTTTTTTTTGGTCAGGAAAGTATAAAATTCCTCTATATAATTAGATGTCAATTATTTCATGTGGAGTTTTTGTGGGAATGTAATTCTAGGTTGTAATCCTAAATCCTTTGCCTTTTAGAATATCATATTTGATACCTTCCAGTCCTTTAATGTAGAATCTTCTATGTCCTTTGTAATCCTGGATGTGACTCCTTAATATTTGAATTGTTTCCTTCTTACTGTTTGTATACTTTTTTCTTGGCCTGGGAATTCTGGAATTTGGCTATAGTGGTCTGGATATTTTATTTTGGGGTCTTGTTCAGAAGGTGATTGGCGGATTCTCTTAATTTCCATTTTTATCTCTTGTTTGAGGATATCAGAGCACTTTCCCCTGATAATTTCTTATAATATGGTGACATGACTTTCACTTATTCCTAGGATTCTTAGATTATCTCTCCTGTTTCTATTTTCCAACTTAGTCATTTTTCCAGTAAGGTATTTTATATTTTCCTTATTTTTTTCCATTAATTTTTTGTCTTGTTTCTGATGTCTTATTGTTTCATCAGCTCCTATTTGTCCAACTTTAATTTTTAGGGAGTTATTTTCTTCCTTGAGATTTTGCTTTTCCTTTTCTATTTGGCCAATCATATTCCCTAACAAATATTGGTTTCTTCAGGGTTTTTTTTTTTTTTTGCCTCCATTTCCATTTGGTCCATTCTATTCCTTAGGGAATTATTTTCTTCAAGGTATTTTTGTGCCTTAATTTCTTTTTGGCTTATTCTAGTTTTTAGGAAATTGATTTCTTCAGTGAATTTCCTCACAGCTATTGTTTTTCCAGTTAATTGTCTTATTTTCTTTTTAACTTCTTTTTAAGTTCTTCCAGGGATTCTTTTGAGGCCTGAGATCCATTTACCCTTTTTATTTCTTCCTTTCTTTTGAGGCTTCATATATTTTTGTTTTGGCATTATTGTCCTCTTCCGAGGTAGCATTTTAGTCTTCCCTGTCACTAAAGTAACTTTCTAAGATCAGGATATGGGGTCTTTTTTTGCCTTTTCCATATTTTTCTATTCCCATTTCCCCCATTAACTTACCTTTCTATGGAAGTTCTTCTCTGTTCCTGGGGTAGAGGGTATACTGCTCCTAGCTTGTAGAATACTCTTCTCTGGTACTTGAGGTAGACCTGGCTGCCTTTGTTCCTCATAGTCTGTTTTTTGAGGAGTTGGCTCTCTTGGCTTACTTTAGGGAGGTTTGTAGCTGTTTTGCCCAGCTATATTCAGCACCCTGTGCTACCAGTTCCCTTGTTGTTTCATGAGCTACTTTGGCCCCCACTTTGATGCTTCCCTGTCCCTTTCAAGTGACTTGGACTGGAGACATCCCCTAATCTGGGCTCTGCTGCCTTAGGCACTCTGCAGCCACATGGGAATGAGTAGTTTGCTGTAGTTCCATATGACCATCTCTGTTTCCCTATTGTCCTGGGCTCTGATGTCACATGAGTGTTTGTAGGTTTTCTTCTTTTTTAAAAAAATGTTACCTTCTGTATTATGTATTGGTTCCAAGGCAGAAGACTGGTAAGGGTTAGGCAATGGGGGTTAAGTGACTTGCCCAGGGTCACATAGCTAGGAAGTGTCCGAGGCCAAATTTGTACCTAGGACCTCCTATCTCTGGGTCTGGCTCTTAATCCACTGAGCAACCCAGCTACCCCCAGGTTTTTTTTTTTTCCTATAACTGTGTGGGGTGGCTCAGGTGAAGCTTCATTGCCTCTGGCAGAGTCATACATTGTTGGGCTACTCCAAGTTTTGCTAGTTCTTATAGATTCTATGCTGCCTAGGCTGCTGTCTCCTCTTATTCCAGTGAGACATATTCCTCCAGCTTTCTTTTGTTTTGATGTGATTTATTTTCTTTGTGTGTGTGTGTGTGTGTGTGTGTGTGTGTGTGTGTGTGTGCGTGCCTGTGTCTGTGTGTAGGAATCAGAAGAGTGGATTATCCTTTCCTGTGCCATCTTAGCTCCCAACATGCAACTCTCACTTGAGCAGTTTTAAAGGAAAAAGGGATTTTATGGGGTAGGGGTGATATAGGACTGCATTCGGTCCATGGAGAAGGCTAGTACAAAGATGTAAAGATAGAATATGGGATATCATGAAATCACAGGTGAGGAATCAGAAGAAGAGAAGAGAAAGCAGATGGTTGTTAGTTGTGGTAATCCAGAGTTGGGATAAGGTTAGAAATGAGTGATAATAGGGCAAGAAGACAGGAAATTTGAGAATAGAAGAATATGGTTGAACTAAACCACTGGAGAGTCAGGATTGTAAAGGGAAGAAAGTGAATCCAAGGTAGGGCTCATTGAGTCAGAGATCTAAAGCTAACAGAAAGTTAGAAGTAATCTAGTCCAGTTCACTCAATTACAGATGAGGAAACTATAGCATAGGGACCTTTAGTGATTTACCCCAGGTTACATAGTTATTGATTGATATGAGATTTGAACTTAGGCTCTTACTCAAGAGATAGTGCTCTATCCATGGTAACAGATCAGGGAATGATAAACATCATGGTAAGGATGAAGACTGGAGCAGCAATAAGGCAGGAGAGAGAACAGGAGGCTATAATTAAAAAGAGGAATTTCACAGTTCTAGATCATGGGCTTCACATAGATATGGATGTAAAAATAAATGTCAATGGCTTGACTGATTGATAGTGATATACAAAGTTTAATTACGTATAGGTGTGTTGGAATCTTTAGCGGAATGATGCAATGATAATGGTTGAAGAAGCTGATGGCACGCTAGGATGTTTGATGTTGCATTGACTTGGAATCTTTAGGAATGAGGGCAGGATTTGAGATAGATGAGTAAATAGTGAATCTGGTGCTGATTATCTTCTTGAGAAAGAAAATAAAATGACCTGGACATTGATAAACTAAGCCAAAGACCTATAGGTGAATGAAGTGAAACTTTAGAAGTTTTTGAAGATGACAAAGGGACAGTCTGGAAGTCAGAATGAGAGGATCAAGGATTATATGGTTCTTCCTACTTCTGGTCTAGCATGCTAAAAGAGAGGAGACCAGGAGCACTCAGTACTAAAGAAAGATGATGAGGGATGAAGTATCTTCAGGGTAGAGTCAAGTTTCTTTTAGTACCAAGAGAAGTGGAGATAAAGGGAACTAGGATGAAATGGGAATAATTGAAGAGGATATGTGATGGGGAGGAATAGGCTTAGGTGGATTGGGGGAAAAAAACAAGGAGAAAAGATTTTTGCCTACTTAGATGTCACCTTTGAATGACAAGGAGGAGTCAGAAAAAAGATGTTGATCAAGGCCCCTGACCTCTAGGACCTTGCAAAGACTGAATGTGTTGTGGAAGCAATAGCATTAACTTCTCTCAACACAGAAGGAGTCAAGGATTAGTACTAAGTGGAGATGCTGGGGAGTTGGTGTTAATTTTTAAGGCTAGACTGGATTCATGTTCATTGACAGACCTATAATCTCATCTTAAGCTAGGTGATGCAGGGGATAGAGTGCCAGGCTTAGAGTCAGGAAGACCTGAGTTCAAATCCAGCCTCAGACACTTACTATTTGTATGACCTTGGGTAAGTTACTTCACTTTGTTTGCCTCAGCTTTCTCATATGTAAAATAAGTTGGAGAGGGAAGTAGCAAACCACTCATGTATCTTTTCCAAGAAAAATCCGAATGGAATCATAGAGTTAGACACAATAGAAATGACTAAACAGCAACAAAATGTTGAGACACAGTCAGCAAGCCCTCAATTCTCAATTATGGAATTCCTCTCCCATCTACTCCTCAAACACTCTTTCTTTGTTTTTGCAGTCCTAGGGTTCCCTATTGCTTCTAATAGGAAATGATCTTTCTCTCATCTGATCTAATCTCTCTATATTTCTGTTACCAACTAATGATATTTGATATCATTATTATATTATATATCATAACACATATTATATTTTTTCTGTGTACAAATCCTTTCTACTGGAATGCAAGTTCCTTGAGGTCAAGGATCAAATCTTGTTCATCTTGCAGCTCCCTTAGTATTTGGTACAGTATCTTGCACATAATAGCCATGCCAAAAAAGTTTGTCAATGAATTCATTGCTTTCACTAAAATGTTATTTTGATTTTCTCCTAGTTTCGTCTTGACATCTCTCATTAAACATAAATAGAAGCATCTCCCTAGTATGACATTCCAATTTGGTGCGATGCCTTTTCCTCTTAAAAGGAATAACAAGTTACTCACCTTTTAAAAGCATATGGAACATTCAATTTAATAAAAACTCCCACCTAAAAACTTTGGAGCCTAAATGTTCTCATTGCTCATCTAAGTCATTTCCTCCCCCTTGTTGACATGAGGTCCTTTGGAAAATTTGACTAACTATACAATTTGTACAGGGAAGTATTTTTTTCTTTTTGGTGTGGGCTTAGGTTATGCTTTAACACTTAAGACCTAGAAAAAGAAATAACAGCATGCCATTTATTTCCAGTATATCAAGACTTTCTACAATGAGACCTGGGAAAAAAGACAAGGCCACTCAATTAACGAAGCTACTCTAAAGCTGCTATGGTCTGTGACTGTTTCCATTTTTGCTATTGGTGGCCTAGTAGGGACAATTATGGTTACTCTGATTGGAAAAGCTCTTGGAAGGTAAGCATAAAGAAAAGCTTCTTCTTCTTTTTTTAAACCTTTACCTTCTGTCTTAGAATCAATAGTGTGTATGGTTTCCAAGGTAGAAGAGTGGTAAGGGCTAGGCAATGGGAGTCAAATGACTTGCCCGGGGTCACAAAGCTGGGAAGTGTCTGAGGCTAGATTTGAATTCAGGAACTTCTGACTCCAGCCCCAACTCTCTATCCATTGAATTGCCTAGCTGTCCCAGACAAGCTGCTTCTGTGTTCTCATCTAATAAGCACATTAAACACCATATAAAGTTATAGAATATAACCCCTCCTTCTTAAAAGTCATACTACAACGTCTCATTCTTGTCACTAATGTTTATTGCAGAGAAAGAAGATAAATTTTACAAAAAATTTAAGTGATGCTCCAAATAAAGTCAATCTTTACCTTGATGTTTGGTAACTTCAGTTTGAAAGTGATTACTTAGGAAGATTTAAAAAACTCTTGTTAGCAAATAAAGTATAGGGAGCAACTAGGTGATTGGCAAGTCACTTAACTCTTGTTGTCCAGCCCTTACCACTCTTCTACCTTGGAACCAATACACAGTATTGATTCCAAGATGGAAAGTAAGGTTTGTTTGTTTTTTTTTTTAAGAAGAAAAATAAAATATAAAATATAAGAAATGAGGACTTATAGGTTTGCAGACTATAGGGACGTCACACATCTATATATCCTGAATGCCATTTTCAAAAAGTGAGTGAGAAGGCACTGGATACAAATAATAACATTCCCCCATGACTTCATCTTAACAGACAGGAAACAATCGGTTATTGATGTGGGGTCACTTTGAGACATTGTGTATAATTACAGCAACTCCAAGACTCTGAGAAATGGGAAGTGGATAAGAGTAGAAACATTGATTAACTGATTATTCCACTTTTTAGAGGTAACTAACAAATGTAGAATAGTTGCTTACATGAAAACAAACACTGGTTTAGAGTACAAGTTCATTTGCAAAATATTACTATAAGGGCACAGGGATTATTAAAAGAAATACTGTTACGCAAATAGTGAAAAATAACATAATAAAATGAACCTGTAGAAGGCTTAACATAGAATACTTCTAAACCAGATTATTTCTAGTGCATTTACAGAAGTAATTAGGAGGATAATAAATAGATGTGAAATATAATAGATCTATTGGTATTTTTATAGTACCCTTCAGTTATAATGATAGTAGAACAATTACCTTTAGACTTCATCATCTTATTTCTTCATAACAAATAGAAGTTAACATGCTCCTTGACACCTCCCCATTATGCCTGCTAGATCCTCCTGCCACCATCCTGAGCAAATTTACTTACTTTGAGATTCTCTCTGCAGTTCTCTATAAATCTGTTCAGGTTTTTGTTTAGGCATAACTTCAGTCCCAGAGAATTTTCCTTTTTCTCTTAAGAATTTCAATGACTGGGTCAAAGCCTTTCTCTCCATCTCTCCATCATATCTCATATTGTGGATTTCTATATTTATGTGTATCTACTATTACTCTAATCTCCAAGGTCATTAACCTCTCCAACTCTCATTTTGCTTTAGCTACCTACTAGGAAGGGCACATACTAGACCACTTCATCACTCTAAGGCACCATCTTGAATATGATATTGAACTATGATATTCCCCCTGTTTTTCCTGCTCAATTTTTATAGGTTGGTTCTTTATCCTCACTGTGACTCATAATCTCTCCTTGTTTCTCAGTTCTCTCAGTACCTCTTCCCAGTTCTTGCCTCACTTTCTCCTATTCATATTTGGTTCTATAGTTAATCAGTTGAATTATACACTGCCTTTCATCCATGATTCCCTTGCTCCCTTGGCTTTATATCATTCCTGCCTTAATGGTTCTCATCTTTAGAGGAACCTTATTGTGAATGTCCTTTGCCTATACCTTGCAATTCCAATTTGAATGTTCTTCTCATTAGACCACAAATTTGGATCCATTTTCAACAGAACCATTCTAAGATTTTAACAAAACTTACAAGTGGACATGAACTATTTTCCCCTCTGTTTAAGTATTCTATACAGTTTTTCTTGAGTCAGGACTTTGCATTTTTCTTATCCAGGAAAAAGAAAAGTATACTCTTTTGTGTGCCTGGGAAAGTAGAGCTTCCTTTAAGATATTTGACTATCTCTCTATATCTGAATTGTGCTAGGGAGATTTAAAGTTGTCTTCTTAGCCGATCAGATGACCAGAGTTTGGTGGACACAGATGTTACTGGGCTTCTGCTTAAGCAATGTGGTACAGTGCTTGGAGAACTGGCTCTGGAATCAGAAGTCCCATGTTCAACTTCCATCTCTGATGCTTTACTACATATATGACCTGAGGCAAGTCATTTCATCTCTCTGGACCTCAATTTCCTTATATGTACAATGAAAGACTTGCATAAAATTACCTCTGAGGTTCCTCAACAGTAAATCTATGATTCTATTTTCCTTTAGATGCATATCAAATGATATGTTTTTAGTAACCCTTCCTTTACTTAATAGTAGGGGAATACCTAGCTGAGATGTAAGCAGCAAGGTGACACAGTGGATAGAGTATTGGATTTAGAGTCAGGAAAACTTGGTTTCAAATCCTGATTCAGATACTTACTAGCTGTGAGATCCTAGAAAAATTGGTTAACCTCCTTCAGCCTCAATTTCCTCATCTATAAAATGAAGATAAATAGTAGTACCTACCTCCAGGATTGTCATGCGAATCAAATGGGAATATATATACACACATATATGTATATATACATACATATTCGCACACATGTGTGTATATATATACTACACGTAGGCATATGCAGATAGATATTATAGATTACATTTTTTATGTACATGATATTTATATATCTTAAAGTGTTTCATAAGTTATTATTTTTATTATATCATGCTTTCATAGTAGGTACTGACATAATCATACTGTCAGATGACTCTCACAGTGCTCCTAGTCATTTGGACACCACTGGAGCACAGGCTACCCACAAGTCATGGCTATTTCTCCCATAAGTTTGAGAAAGCTAAAACTGGCCATAAGAGTCAGCATCAATTGCTTCAATTATTTTTGACTCTTAGAACAGCCTAGCACCTCAAAAATAAAATCACAGATTTGCAAGGTTCAAATGGACCATAGAATCGTGAAGTCCAACATTTCAACAAAAATCTTCTCTACAATATACTAGAAAAATGATTATCAGGTCTTTGCTTGAAGACCTACAATAAGGTAGAACTTGTTACTACCTGAAGTGAACCATTCTACTTCTGGACACCTTTAATTCTTAGGAAGCTCTTCCTTTTGTGGACCTGAAATCTGACTCTATAGAACTTTAACACATTGCTCATAGCTCTCTCTTCTATATCTAAACACACTCACTTTAAGAAATCCTGCCTAATGATGCTAAACATCAAGCAAAATGTCCTAGTTGGTAGCAAGTGTTCTAGCTGTATGTCAGTAGTATTCATTTGGAAATGAAGTTAAATAGAGGTAATATAAAATAATTTATATATTAATATAATTTTAGAAGTGGAAAAGGCCTTAGAGGTTATCCAGTCTAACTCCCCTATTAAGAAGGAAATGAAGACCAAAGAGATTCATTGACTTGCTTGAGGTCATATATCTGGTTTGTAGCAAAGCCACGTCTAGAACCTGTCTCCCAATGTTTTTTTTTTAGTCTCTTGACTCTTAATTTTGTTCTTGTTCTCTATCTTGTTTTCTTTCAGTTGATTTGTTAAGTATTGAGCTCATATAATTGGTTGACACTATAATGTAGAGAGATAAGTAGGATACCTTGAGACAAACATGTACTTATAATACTACTCTCCTTTTTCTAGGAAATCTACTTTATTAGTCAACAATGCATTTGCCATTTTAGCTGCATTGCTCATGGCTTGCTCACAACAAGCAGAAGCCTTTGAAATGCTAATCTTGGGTCGGTTCATCATGGGTGTCGATGGAGGTGAGATGGCTATTTATGCTATTTTATTGATTCTACAAGTGGTGGAAGATATTTTAGGAAAGTATATAGTCATTGGCAAAATAAGGACATTCTCTGAGCCATCATTTCCTTATCTATATAATGGAATTTGGCAGTGAGGTGGCATAGTAGATAGAGAACTGGGCCTGGAATGAGGAAGACTCCTCTGTGGGTTCAAACCTGACCTCAGACCTAGCTTTGTAAGTCTCGACAAGTCACTTAACCTTGTTTGCCTCAGTTTCCTCATCTGTCAAATGAGCTGGAGAAGGAAATGGCAAATCACTCTAGTGTCTTTACCCAAGAAATTCTAAATGGAGTCACAAAGAATCAGGCACAACTGAAAAATTATTGAGCAACAAAAATAATGAAATTTAATCATCTTTACATTACTTTAATGGATTGTTGTACAAAGAAAGTACTTTATAAACTCTAAGCACTATAGGAGTTTAAAGTTGGAAACAACCATCGACATCTACTAGTCTGATCCCTTCATTTTACAGATGAGGAAATTGTGTCTTGCTCAGAATGAGTCTTTAATAATTGGTATAGCTAGAATTTGAAAATCATTCTGCTGACTCTCAAGCCCAGTGTACTTTCTCCTATTATATGTATGCTGCTTATTATTGGGATGTGGAGTGGTAGGCATGAAAAGAATATCCATTAAAGTTCAATACTTGGTCAGCTGCAAGCTAAAATGAGACGCTGCAATAATGTTAGGACAAAATCTCCAGAGGTAGCCGGTCATTTGTAGAAGGCATTTTTCGAGCTATAAAATCCTCTGCTTTCTCAGCTTTTTCAGTCAGCTTAAACCTTTAGATATTCTATGGTGCCCAGAGGGCTGGTAGGTGGTTTTATTTCCTGTCTGAGTAACTTTTCTAGCACATTTATTGTAAAAAGAGGATGAAAAAAAAGTTCTATCAAAGCACCATTCTTGTTCAAAAATGTGATTCTTCCTTTTTATTGGACAGCGCCATGTTTTGGCAAGACCACTAGTAAACTCAAGAGTATCTCTTGAGGCAGGTGACCAGAATGGTTGAATAAATTGCAAACTATAGCATGAAGATCCATTAAAGTAAGTAGGTATGCTCAGACCAGGAGGAGAAGACTTGGTAAAGGATGGAGAGGCAAGATATCATCTGTCTTTACTTTCAAATATTTGAAGTAAATAAATTTATTGTATGTGACTACATAGAGCTAAACTAGAATCAATCTGCCATGAAGAGTCCAATTTTATCATAAAATAAATATGAAAGGACTTTCTAGCTTTAAAACTGTTCACCAGCATAAATGAATTTCCAGAGACACAGTAAGCTCCCCATAACTTATTAGAAGCTAGTAGTCTTCCTGTTAGATGTTATAGAGGCATTTCCTACATTTAGTGAAGTTAATGAGATCAGTGATATCAAAGTTAAATAGAAACAAGGCTACTTAGCTGTATATAAGGATCCCCATTGACCACATGTTAAATCAGAAAACTACAGATTGTTGTTATCCATTTTACCATAATTTCATTTATTTTGTTAGGAATTTCCCAATTACAGTTTACTTTGATTTTAGCCTCATTCCACTGTTTGCTGTGTCCCACATCCCCATGTTTGATATCTCTGAATTAGATGATCTTTAAGGTCCTCATCTTGATTCTGTGATTCTTTTCTTCTCCAGTTAATGGCCTCCTTTTGTTCATCCCATTAAGCATCTTACATAATGCTTTTGCTGTCTTGTTTGGAAACCTAGCTATTCTGGGGACTTACATGCTTCTCACCCATAAACTGGTAGCCGTCTTTCTTCCTTCAAAAATAAGCTTGGCTTAAAGATAGATGTGGTTATGAAACCGAAGATTCCAAACAAATACTTTGACATGCATTGTTCCTAGGATAAAGAACACGTGAAGAAAGAGAAAGTGACTGGAAAACAACATTATCATTCCTCTACACTTCCAGAACATTTCAGGTTTTCATAGTGTAACTGACATTATGCATCATGCTGTTAAATCTTACCAAATCTCTGTGAATTGGAAGGAAGAACCTTTTTTCCTATAAATCAAGAAATTAAAGCTTATGCATTGAGATTATTATCCAAACTCTAGGAAAATGCATCTAGAAGTTAATGGCTGTTCTCTAACAGAATCCGAGACTCTTTGAATCTCAGAGTAGAAGGGATCACAGAGACAGTCTATTCTCACCCTGACCTCCAATACCTAAATCATGTCTCTATAGCATGTCTCCTCAGATACTTACAGAAAAGGGAAGAATGATCCAGTGGAAAGAGAAAGTTCTTGGCCCAGAGTGAGAGCCCAAATTCAAATTTTGTCTCTGTTACTTACTACTTCTGTGACCTAAAGCATGTTACTTTTCTTTTATAAAATAAAGAGATAGAACCATTGGTTTTCCCTTAGCACTAAATCCTATGAAAATGATCTGAGAACACAACCAGTTCCATTATTAGAGAATGCTAAACATAAAGAAACTCTTTCCTATGTTGAATAGAAATTATCCTTGCTTTATTTCCTTGCACCTTTTCCATAATTTTACCTTTTGGGGTTAAACAGAACATAGAAGCTGGACGAATACTAGTTAGAAATGTCATTAAGGGGTGCATGCTTCAGGTCTGGGTTGGACTAAATGATTATCAAACTGACTTCCAACTTTGAACATCTGTAATTTTAGGTCGTGGCCTCAGTCTGATGGCCATCTAGATGGTCATTTCCTATTCTGCCTGGTAACTGGAACATAGTAATTAAGTTTTATGAATAATGGTTTCCTTTCACAGGCATTTCTCTCAGTGTCCTCCCCATGTACCTGAGTGAAATCTCACCCAAAGAGATCCGTGGATCTTTGGGACAGATCACTGCCATCTTCATTTGCATTGGAGTGTTTACTGGTCAGGTCCTGGGACTGCCTGAAATATTGGGACAGGTAAGTGGAATGTCTTTTTTGTCTTATGTGGAAGCATGCTAGATATAAACAATGCAAAGGGTGACCTCAGCAGGTGTCGTGCTTCCCATTGCTAGAGATCTTTAAGCAGAGATTGTATGAGATGTTCAAAGTATTCATGCTGAGTATGGGTTGAACTATATAGCCACTAAGGTCCTATTTAACTCTGAGGTTTTATGATTCCAATTGGGAAGGAAGAATATTGGTCATGTTGCCAGAAGCAGATATAAAAGATAATCCAAGTGTTATATTAAAAAGATTTTTAGCTTACAAAAGAATATGAGCAGAAGTATTTAAAGCAGCTTTTATTAAAGAAATTAGACACTGAGGATGCTCATCAATTGGGAAACAGTTGAATAAATAATGGCATATGAATGTAGCAGCATACTATTATAACATAAGAAATGACAAAATGGATAGTTTCAAAGAAACCTGTGAAAACTTGTATAAACTCATGTCTACTAAAGTGAACAAAATTAGAACAATAGCAACAACATGGTAAAGACAAACAAAATTTAAAAACCTTAAGAATTGTGTGTGATGAAGAATGCTTCCCACTTTCTGACGATGAGAGATGATCGACTCATATTGTAGAGGAGACATTAATTTTTATGTGGCAGGTGTGGGAACTTATTTTGTTTAATTATGCATATTTGTTAAAAGAGTTTTGGTTTTCTTCTTTTAATAGGCAAGAAAGGGGAGGGACAAAATAAATGCTTACTCACTGAAAAAAATTAGGTATAAAAAAGAAAAGTTTTTAAATAAAAAGAACTAGAGGAAGGTTTGTATAATATTGGAGGGGACCTCTATGGAGTAATCTTTAGAAAGATGTTACAGTAATTACACAGAGGAAAGGGACATGAAAGGATGACCATTTTCATTGGTAGAAGGAGAACCTACACAGAGGAAATAATTTATTCCATCAAAATATGAAACTACATCTTCTCTATGCCATAGTACCTTTTTTATGAAACCATTTTTATTCCCCTAAGCAGGAAATCATCTCCCTGACATCTGATCTTATAGGATTTTGACTCCTCTTATGCAATTTTTATATAATAGCAATTTGAGGTGTCTGTCTTATCCCCTCCTTTAGGGCAGACACAATGCTTTCTTTTTCTTTATCTTTGTATCATCCTCAGGGCTAAATAAGCAATAGGCCAGTGTTAGTACATTACTATTAGTAAGCACTTAATAAATAGTGGTTGAAAGTATGGTCAACAAACATATGACAGTTATATTGAATGATGATATTTTGACTTTAGCATTGTGTTACCAGACATTGGGTGAATCTAACCGATTTTCCCCCCCTAGCTTTTAGAGAGGAATTTACTCAAAGGTATAGCATACATTTTCTCCAGCAACTGGGGGCATAATTTTTTTGCCTTCTGGAAAGGATGAAGGGGATTCAATTTGTGCTTTAGTTGTTTTTTTATAAAACATATTCTCACCAATTTCCAAATCCAAAGCCCTCTCTGGACTTCCATACCAGCACTCTGGTTTCTTCGGGCTTCCCTACTGAGCTGATAACAATATCTCATCCTGGAATCCTGGCTGACTCCACCTCCTCGGATCCCTGGACTTCACTTCTCATGTCTAGAAAATAAAACAACAACAAAAACTCCATTCCTCTTTCTTAGAACTCAAGGTCTAACAAGGAGAGTGGCAAGATAGCCTTTTCCCCATATGCAGCTTCTTGTATGATACCCATGCTTCCAGTGAATAGGATTTCCTGAATGCTACCAGAAAGTGGTAAAAAAAGGGGGGGTTTGAAGTGGTCCATAGCTGAATCTCCAGAAACCTGAAAACAATTTGAGCAATTATTGTATCCCATCACTGATTTAAGGATGGACAGTTCATTTCTATTTTTTATGAATCTAGAATATCCAGAGCACTTTACTAACTATTGAAAGATGGTATAATATTTCAGTAAGACAAAGGTCTGGTACTGTGCAATTTAGAGTATAATAGTGCCCTCTTATCTGTGGTTTTTGTTACCTGTGGTCATTTCAGAGGGAGAAGAGAAGCAGGAAGGAGGCTGCGACTGGATGAAGGGGAGGGCCAGCATAGATTGAGTAGAGGTAGCTCCCTTGACCCTTGTGGGTGGAGTGAGACAAAGGTCTTTTCTGGAGGTCAGCCCATGACAGGGATCTACCTGAGGCTGCATCTCTATTAGCTCTTCTGCTTTCACTTGGAGAGATTTTTTTTCTTAGGTTTCTTTTTTTGGGGATTGGAGCTGTGGGGAAGGAGATCATGGAATGACATGCCAAGGATCAGGAGGAGGGAGAGAGAGCACCATACAATACAGTACAGTTAACATAGGTGTTAAAAGATAAAAGTTAAAGTGAGAACTGGCAGATAAAGGGGAACTACTGTACAGTACTATATAATAATGTGCAACATGCCTTATTGTTATATTTAATGTTGGTAGTGTCTTACTGTGTGCTTAATTATCAATTAAACTTTATTACATACATGTATAAGAAAATCATGTTATATATGGTGTCAGCAGATGTTTGCTTATATCCCTGGTTTCAGCCATCTATGGTAGGTCTTGGAACATATTATGGAACCCCTGCATACAGGGGTCATACTATATTCTTCAGTCCAGAATTCAAGCAGAAACTATGTCATGTAGGTGAGGGAATTAATGACCTATTTCTATTTGGATTTAGTTCTAAAAGATCTAAGAGATCATCTAGTTGAAACCCATCACTTTTCAGATGAGAAAACTGAGTCCCAGATACAGGCAATGACCTGCTCCTAGTCATGCAGGTGACACACCTGAGACTTAAACTCAGGTCTCAGATTTTGAGTTCAGTAAGAGTTCAGGCGTCTCTCCACTGTGAGTTACCTTTTGCCTCTCAATCTACAATTTCCCGATGTTTCTTTATGGCTTGGAGTCGACTCTGGGTTCATAAAGACCCTGCCACCATGGCATTAGCTTTGGAAGTTCCTGCTAGTGTGGAAAACTTTCAAGTATGGGACAGATAATGTGATGGTTTGTCTGTTGTCCAAAGACCTGTAAATAGAGGTTTGATGAGGTTCACCACCATTGTGACTTTTTTTTTTAATGAAAAGCAACTTAAAATGAGCTACTAAGGAATAGATAGCTTGAAACCTGAATTGATAGGAGGAAAGTCCTAAATGAAAACATATATCTTGAAATGACAAAGTGTTGGAATAATAGACTGCATAGATGAAAGTAGGTCCTGTCTTATCAGGACTTTGTTTGGACTTCCTTCCACCTCCCAGCTTTATCCTGGAAGTTTGTGACAGGGTGGGGAGCCCCTCCTGATAGGATCTTATGATCCCATTTGGTCAGCCTTGTAACACATGGAAGACATCTAATGGCAGACATTATCTTTATGTAAATTGCGAAATGTGCTCATCTTGAGAGATTTGTGTTATTCCTCCCTGCATGTCAGCATTTTCTCCTTGGGTTTCCCTTTAACGCTGCTCAGACAGTGTAACATCTCCATTAATCTGAAAGGCTGCAGCAGGCCAAGTGATGGGGTCTTAGGGCTTCTTCGGTGCCTTAGCCTTGAGAAGCTTTTCAGTTCTTTAAAATCTCTTCACTCCTGTCAAAGCAATTTTCCTCTTTGAAGATTACTTTGGGGCACCTTGAAAAGCCGTTTCTAAAAATTCAAGCTTAGCTCCTATAATAAACTCCAGTTTTGTAAAAATTCAAGCAATGCTTAAAAAGAATTTGAATCCATTTATAGGGCCTTAGTTGGAGAAAGACATGCACAGAAAGCCATTCTGCTAAACCCTACTTATCAGTAACAGGTAGATTTGAGTATTTAGTGATTCTAAAGAAATTACTTATTTTTCATAACTTGAGAACATGATGAATCAAAATTGTTTAACAGGAGCAATTTAATCAGCAGAAATTACTGTGCATCTATTATGCTAACTACAACCCACATTTCTATTAGCACCTTAAGGCTTATTCATAAAGCACTTTCCTCATAACAACCCTGTGAGGTAGGTGCAGCAAATCTGACTATCCCTATTAGATGGAAAAAAATAAAACAAAACAAAAATGGAATCCTAGAAAGATGAAATGAATTTTGGTTTCAGAGGCAAAATTGGAACTCAGGTGTCCTGATTCCAAGCCACTGCTCCATACTTAACAGTACCTGTTGTAAAAATTAAATTAGTCTCTAGTAATAAAAATATTATATTTTATGAGTTTTATTAAGGATTATTAGAATTCAAGGAATAAGGAAAATACGAAAATAAGAAAACATGTGCCCAGGGCTGATTATACCATTCAAAGCTTACTTACTACATCATTGCAATGGAGGAGCAGAACATAGAAGAGCATAGAAGAGGGTGAGGTAAGCATTACTGCCAGTTAAAATACTAATTGTGATCTCGCCCAGGTGGAGACTCAGGTGAGATTATAGGGAATTCTGGGAAATACCAAAGACTTATGGGGATTGAAGTCTAGGGTTCAAATCTCCATTTTTACACTGTCTAACATTAAGAGGGAGATAAGAAAGTGATGCTATCTTACCGCAAAGGCCTTACAATTTTATTAGGAAGGTTAGAATTATATATATGGAAAAATTTGTGACTTAGTATTTAATTTACTGATATATCATGTAGTATTGACTCTTAATGTCAGAGCTTTCCATCTGGGATTATCTCCAATTTATTTTGTATGTATCTTGCTTGGATATAATTGTTTGCTTGTTGCCTCTCTTATTAGACTATGAGATTCTTGAGGGCTAGGAATATTTTTGTCTTTCTTTGTGCCCTCAGTGTTCAGCACAGTTCTTGGCCCATAGTAGAGTTTAGTGACAAATTGGCTTACTAAAGTGAAAAAATATTCAAGTGCACCAGCATTACAGAGGAGCCCTTCAGATAATAAATGGAACCTGAAGGATGGGCAAGAATTGGACAGAAAGAAAGAAGGCAGAAAAAAGAGTTTCCACCATTACTCTCAACCTACACCAAGAATTCTGCCAAACAAGTATCCCATGACTTTTTTTTTCACCCTAGTACCAATACTCTGTTAGTTCCATTATCATTCTGAATTGAAACCATCATAATAGCTCCCTAGCTTGACTCCCTGTCTCCAGTTTCATAATAATGATAGCTAGAATTTATATAGTGCTTTAAGGTTTGCAAAGCCCTTTTCAAATATTATTTCATCTCATCCTTATAACAACCCTACAAAATAGATGCTATTATTATCCTTATTTTACAGATGAGAAAACTGAGGCAGAAAGATGTCAATAAATGCTCTTTGGAAAATAATCAGAGAAAATTTGTAATCACATATTTACTGTGGCATTGCTTTTAAGATATGATGGAAGGTAGACGTGGTGAAGCTTCAGGCAGAAGGCATCTCGCATCTCTCTCTCTGTCTCTGTCTGTCTATCTGTCTGTCTGTCTCTCCCTCTTCCTTCCTCCCTCCCTCCCGCCCTCACTCTCTCTCTGTCTCTGTCTCTCTCTGTCTCTGTCTCTGTCTCTCTGTCTCTGTCTCTGTGTCTCTGTGTCTCTCTCTGTCTCTCTCTCTGTCTCTCTCTCTGTCTCTCTCTCTGTCTCTCTCTCTGTCTCTCTCTCTCTCTCTTTCTCCATTACCAAATAGAGTATAGCACTATATTTGACATGTGTTGTTGTTCAGTCCTTTCTCAGTCATATCCGACTCATTATAACCCCCTTTGGGATTTCTTTGGCAAAGATACTGGAGTGGTGTGTCATTTCCTTCTCCAGCTTATTTTATAGATGAGGAAACTAAGGCAAACAGGTTAAATGACTTGTTAAGGGTCACATAGCTAGTAAGAGTCAGAGGCCAGATTTGAATTCTGAAAAATGAGTCTTTCTGACTTCAGGCCACCTAGCTGATTCATTTATTCAATATTATTCAAAATTCAATAAATCATTAAATCAATAAATAAAAAAATCAATAAATACTTGTTCACTGATTGATTAAACAAAACCAACCCATGTGACACCTTGAGCAGTTATTTCTCCTGGGACCACTGAAACCATAGATAAGCTTCCGCACGCTTTTACTTGAGGTGCTGGTTGGTCTAAACAATCTCTAGGGTCTCTTCTAACCCTGCAATTTCCTAATTCTTTGGGATTTCTCCATAGCTCCTAGCAAAGGGCTGGGCCAAAGTCAGTACTCAGTAATGAATTGTTTGAGACTGGGTATTTAGGACTCTCTTTTACTATGTGATAAACTTTGGTTCCCATATTGTACAGAGGAGAAGACTAGGTAAGGAAAATTTTTGAGGGAACTGGTGTAATAGTCAGCTCAGACGAGAGAAGGAACATTCTAAGGCTAAATAGCATTAAAACCAGCACTCAAATCTTGGTTCTAACATAGTATGTTGGAGTGTTGATGATATCAGATATGTAAGGTTATTACTGTAAACATCTTGAGGAGAGAAAATTATATCTTAGTTATCTTTGTATTATTCTCAGTGACGAGCACATTGCTCTCCGTGAAGAAGGTAGTAAATGGGGCAGCTAGGTGGCTCACCGGATAGTGTCAAGCTTGGAGTTGGGAAGATCTTGCTTTAAATATGGCTTCAGACACTTCCTCATTGTGTGACCCTGGAAGAGTCACTTAATCAGAGTAAGTTGTATGTGTGTGTGTGTGTTTTAAAGAAAGTAACTAATGTAAAATTATTACATTTTAGAACATATATTATTCAATGAAAAGTTGATAGGCAAATGAGACCAAATCATGATTGTCACATTATAGAATCATAGAAACATGATATTACTTTGGAGATTTCTTTCAGATACATAAACATACATGTTATAGTTAAAATTAGTTTCTCTGCTAAAAGTATTATATTTTATGAGGTTTATTAAATATTAAGAAATAAAGAAAAATACAAAATATGAAAGCACATGCCTAGGAGGGCTGAAAGGCCCATTCAATTTCATTTACTACATCTTGAGAGACACGTGTGCTTGGAAGCAGAAGCAGGGAGAAAGTGTGAGTAGGTGGAGAGCCCCTTTAAATAATAATTCGAGATCTTGCACTCAGGGGAGATTCAGGGAGATTATAGGGCAATCTGGGAACTATCAAGGACTTCTGGAGATTGAAGTCTGGGGTTCAAATCTCCATTTTACATACATACTTATACATACAAAGTACAATTGGATGGATGGATGGATATCTATCTATATGTATATACCTACATTCATATTGTAAGGATAATTTTAGGATTGTGACCTAATCTAAATTAATTTGGTAGCCAGAGAAAATCTCAAATAAAATACCCAAGTCAGTTTGGAAATTTATGGTGATTTTAATTAATATAGAGGGAAGGAATTAAGGAGGAGAGAGAGAGAGGGTATAGGATTTCTCCCTCCTGTCCTGTGCCAGACCTCCACCATGAGGTCTTTGAAGAAGTTTAGAGGCTTTTCTAAGAGGATAGTGTTTGGAAGGTAAAGGAGAAAAGAATCAGCCTAAACTCCAAGAGAGCTCAATGAAGATGCCTCACCTGAACTAGGTTACTAAGCTTCTCCCAGTATAGTATCAAGGAAAACTCACCCCCGACCCCAGACAATAGCTATCACCAATGCTCAGCAAGCTGCCACCAGAGCCACCTCTCTGCAGAAAAAAAAAAAACCAGAGAGAGGAAGTGATGCGAAATATATAGACGGTTTTTACATCACTTTCCTGTATCTCACATGTACCAATGGTAGCTTAAGCTTGACTTAGGATAGCCCAGGGGTCTGTCAGTTGTTTCTGATTTGTCATTTGCTAGCACATGTCTGTCATAGGCCATCCTCCTAAATACTTAATCCTTAAGTATGGGTGTAGACATTCCTGTTTTTGTTAGACTAAGTAGGGTGGAGTAATCTAAAGTTCTTAATGTTTAGAAGTTAAATGACTTGCCCAGGTTCACACTGCAACCAATACGTTCTAGAAGTGAGCATGAATTTAGGTCTTCCTAGTTCAGTACCTGATCATCTTTCTCCTGAACTACTTCAGTAGTTTTTTAACTGGTCTCCCAGCTTCAAACCTCTCCTCCTTCATTGTCATCCTCTGCATGGATGCCACAGTGATTTTCCCAAATATAGGTCTGACCACACCAGCATCCTACTCAATAAATTCTAGTGGCTCCCTATTACCTTTAAGACCAAATAGAAACAGTTTTGGTTGGCATTCAAGACTCTTCACAGCCTGTTTCTTTTCAACCTTTCTGATTGATTTATATCCTCTTCCCCTCCATACTTTCTGCTGTCTGACTATTTTGACCTACTTCTTTTTTCTGAAACATGGTGGCTACATCTCCCATCTTTATAGCTTTGCAAGGGCAGTCTCCTCTGTCTAGAATTCTCTGTTGACATTCTTGTGCCTCCTAAAATCTTTGGTTTCCTTCATGAATCATCTCACATGAGATCTCTCCTGGTACCCTTTAATCCTTCCATCTTTTGTCTTTGATTTGTTTTGGTCTTACTATGTTTATATATGTATAGATTTTCTTCCTCGTTAGAGCATAATGAGGATGAAGACTTTTTCACTTTTGTCTTGGTAGCCCTAGAACTTGGCATAGTGTCTGGTACTTAATCAGCATGTAATTGATTGTTTTTTGTTTGTTTTTTTTATTGTTCCTGATTCCAAAACCAGTTATGCTAACCATGATGGGAGGTTATCTTTCCATATAATATATCTTATTATACTTCACTTATTTCAGGTGATTTAGAAGGGATTTTTTGTTTCTAGACTTTTATTTTTATCATGAGTCAGTTTTATTATATTATATTATATATATAACATATATAATAATATATTAATATTATAAAAAGAAATTTTATAAATTCCCTTGACATATGCAAAATAAACACCACAATCAATTGGATTTTTAAAGTAGGCTTTATCTAAGTGAAAACTCAGAGGAAAAAAGTCTTCAGGTTTATCTTGTTTGGTTTTGATGAAAAAAATTTCTAAACTTTGCTTAAATTTTTTTTAAACACTACTTGGGTGACACACAAAAATAACAATTTCCTTTCCTCCTCTTTGGTATAAAAATACATTTTAAAGTGAGCCAAGACAACTTTTCACCTTTAAGAATAAATTATGAAATTCTGACTTGAAAGCTGAGTGTTTTGTATTTAGGATTTTTCCCCTGATATTTTTCATCCATGGTGCTATCTGGATAGGCTCCCATTAGGTTCAGTCAGATTTCACAGTCTCGAATCTCTTTTCTCATGCCGGCCTAGTCATTTCACCCTCTATTGCCTCCTTTTTTTTAATCTATAAAGTGAGTAGGTTAGGTTAGATAATCTGTAATTTCTCTTTTGACTATAGCATTCTATGTTCTCAGTTTTAAGATCTTTTCCCTTTAAACTGTTCTGTATTCTAAAGGTCCTTCTAGCTCCAGCATTCTCTGAATTATGAACTAAACCCCTTCCAGCTCTTAAAATTCAATTCCATCTTCTTCTATTGTTCTCCTCTGGTACCTTGAGCATGGTTAAACTCAAATAAAGTCTATTCACACACATGCAGGATGAATCAAAGAACTTTAAGAAGCAGCAATGGGAGATGAGAATTCCTTGAGGTTCTTCTGACTTCATTTGCCTTTCCTTAGAGTTCTTTCATCTTTTTTTTTTACAAGTAGAATTTACAATCTTTAAGATGTTCCAATTTTTATACATGGTTAAAGATACAGAGATATCAAGGGGGTAAGAAATGGGAAATCTGGGTTCAGAGTATAAAAGCTGGAGGAAGGAGGCAGGTTTTTTTCCCCAGGGCAGCCAAGAGAAAGATGCTAAGTCAAGCAACAAGAGCAGAATTCCATTCTGATCCTGCATAGAGTGAAAACCAGGAGTGGGAAATGATGCACAGCTTGCCCAATGGAATGAGAAATGTATCCTGAATCTAATAGACAGATAATGAGAGAAACTTCACAAGTTATGTTTTCCATGGTAGAGAAAGAATCCATTAACAGGAAGCTGTTCAAATGTGGTAGACATTTTCTTCTACTTATATAGCACAATAGTGACAGCAGCTGACATTCATAAAGAGCTTCATGGTTAGCTGTATTTTTTATGCTTTTTATGGAAACTTTTATTTGAAAGTTATATTAAAATTTGTATGAAATGTTTTCCATTTGATCCTCACAATAATGCTGTGAAATAGGTAATGGCATCATTATTTTAGATAAGGAATCTGTTTTTCAGACTTTAAGTGGTTTGGCTTAAAATTATATAGTTAATAAATCTTAGAGTCAGAACTCAGACTCAAGTTATCTGATTCCAAATCCGATGCGGTTTTTTTCTCTCACTATAGAATGGAAATGAACTGCCAACATTGCCCCCTTCTTCTATGATCTTTGTATACAAGGGAGGCTATTTGGGTTTTAAATATAGATTTTAAGAGTATGTGTGTATTAAACATTGTAATGTGTGTATAACATGGATATACACATTAGGTTATGTGTATATATCATCTCTAATTTGTTGCTAATTTAATAAATCTAATGTGTGTGCCTCAAAAAACCACTCTCTCTTGACAAAGGGAAAAATTCTTTGGTATAAATCATCAGAGAAAGTAGGGTAGTCATCCCCCATACAATTGTATAATTACTCTGAATGGCAAGTTACTGGGTCCAGATACAGTAACAGAAACTACCAGTTCATTGAGAAGAACTACTTTTAATTTTTTCCTAGTATAACTTATTGAAAGGAGAATTATTCATGATAACATCATGATTTCGCTGTTAGGGATTTTAAAAACTGATCTCCATAGGTTTTTTTTTAAAAAAAGCATTAGAAGACTAATTATACCACTGAGGCAGAATTACTTCTCTGTATGTTGGAATGGGGTCATAGACCTAAGAAGTTCCCCTCTCCTTTGTTGTTTTGGGGTTGTCTCTACTTTAGTCATTGTTGTGAGGGAATTTGTATTGTACCCAGGGATTTCATTTCATAGTATTCAAAGCCCACAGAGATGGTTCTATAGCTTTATGACTAGAACAAGAACCATAGAATAGGGATCATTTTTTTCCTTTTCCTTTTCCTTTCTCTCTCTCTCTCTCTCTCTCTCTCTCTCTCTCTCTCTCTCTCTCTCTCTCTCTCTCTCTCTCTCTCTCTCTCTCTCTTTCTCTTTTTGGTTGTAGGAGCAACCTTAGATTGTGTACCACTTGCAGGGGAAATGCCCTCTGATGGGATGCTGTTTGACCTGGTCCTGCTAACTAGTCAACATTAAAGATGGATCAGTTTGAAGCTTTTTCTTTTATTATGTAACAGAAAGTGTGCAGGGAGGCATGTCCTGATATGTCAATGATAGATAATGAGTGGTTGAAATGGGCTAAAAGGCATTCTGTTATTGATTAAATAAGACTTGATTAGAAAAGAGGAGGGAGAGAATTGTCCTTCACTAAGCTGTAGCCATAGCAAGCAGCTAAATGTAGGAAGATAGATAGCCTTGGTGGTAACCAGAAATTTGGAGGAGACAAAAATCCATGAGAATAACCAGTAAGAAAACCCATGATCTCCAATATCTAAACCCAAATTAATAATACCTTTTAGGTCATGAATTAATAAGCATTCAAGTTCAAGAAAAAATCAATTATTCAATAGCATTTGTTAATCATTTACTATGGACCAGAACCCAGTCCATGTGCTCAAGGAACTTCATTATATTATTGTTGTTCAGCTATTTTTTTCAATCATATTCAATTTTTCATTATGCCACTTGAGGTTTTCTTGGCAAAGAAACTGTGGTGGTCTACCATTTCCTTCTCCAATTCATTTTGTAGTTGAGGAACCAAGGCAAAGAGGGTTAAGTGACTTGCCCAGGGTCACACTGCTAATAAATATGTGAGCCTGGATTCAAAATCATGAAAATGAGTCTTCTTATATTCTATAGTAGAGATACAACATGTATACACATAAGCGAGTTATATTCATACATATATGAATATAATATGTGATATAATATTTAATAGAGAATGTATCTACAATGCACATAGATATGCATATACATATAAATATGCATGTGTAAATATGTGTTTAAACATATTTTGGTACCCCTTGTCTATGTGAGTAGTATAACAGAATTGGCAAGAGCTGGAATGAGGAGATATTCTCTCTCTTTAGACTTTTTGGACTCTCCATTCTCTTCCTGTTACTTCCAGCTTCCAGCTTCATGAAAGGTTAGGTGATACCAATTCCACTTCAGGTTGCTAAGGGGAGAATATGACTCTGGAAAGAAGCTGACATGAAATGAGATTGCATTCTCCATCATTTCCCTATCTTTAGCTTACTGCACTGGAAAATTCAAGGCAGTTCCTTTTGCTGAGATCTAGGACTCTCTCTTAGTGAAGTTCTTACCTTGCTCCCAATGAGAGAACCCATTTACTATATGGAAATTCTGCTTGGTATACTTTCTCTGATTTCTGTTTATATATATGTATATATGCATATATATTTGCTATATATATTTATTTATATAAATGGTTTTATTTGGTATTTGTTATGTGTATGTTCATTGTGAAACTAGTTTTTTTTACTAAAGCTTTGGGTTTTCCTTTACCCATTAGTGGAGATCAGAAGTTTAGACTGAATCAGAAAAGTCCCATGGACTAACAATAAATAAGGGAGTAGATGGATATAATTAGGCTAGTACCCCATCTCTCAGAGGGGATCAGAGTGGTAGCTGGCCTTAGCCATTTGATTTGTCTCTTCTCAGGAATTAAGTCTTCTTTAGAAAAAAGGAAGAGGGAGAAGAGTCTAGAGATGACTATTCTATCTCCCTTTGAGTCATACAATGAAGCCCTCATGCCAAATGTGGGGGATAGCCTCATAGCATTATCATGTATACATATCTATATATCCACCTACATATATGTGAGTATATCTTACATATATGTCTATGTGTGCACACATCATGTATGCATGCACACATGCATATATATATATGCTGAGAGATAAAGGAGAAAGAGAGGAAGGAGAGAGAAAGGGAGGAGAGGTACTAAAATATAAGAAGAATGACGCTGTAGCATCAAGAGCTGGCTTTGAAGCCAGGAAGATCTTGGCTAATGTCCCTCCTCTGATGCCTCCTGGTTGTGTGAACCTGGGAAAATCATTGAAACCCTCAATAGTCTAGACAACTCTCTAAGACTAAATTGGAGAGAAAGTGCTCACTTGCATCATTAGAAGGAGTTTTCTCACCTTCAAGCTCCATATACTAATGAAATCACAATCCAAGCCCTCTACATAACTCTAAACACAAGGTGATTTGGTGATTGAAATAGATACTAGTAGCTGAGGGGGGAACAAGAGAAGGCTCTTGGAAGAAGTGGCTCTTGAACTGGGCTTTGATGTATACCAGGGATCCTTACTGACAGATTTGGGGGTGGGAGTGGGGGACATAGGGAACAGCCTGTTTAAAGGCATCATCACCAACAACAGGAACATGTTACAATAGGGATGTGGGTCACCTTTCTGCCCAAATCCAAGCAAAGAAGAATATTCATATCCCTTCGGTATCATGACTTTCTCCATCTTGGTTGTAATAGATTGCAAGCTGGCATAAGAAATTAAATGAGAGTTTTGCAGAAGCCACAGACAACACATGCAGGCCAGCAGATGAGAGAAAAAGTTTAGCCTTTGGCCAAAAACTTAATTCAATTTTACAGTTAGACACCATAAACACCCCATAAAAGCAAAAGAAAAAATTCAGCCTTCTTTGACCAAAAAAATTGATGTGGAATTTTCAGGTTATGGGGGCTTCTTGCCTCTGATCCTCACTACGTGAAAAGGATACATGTACTTTTAATTGTCTTAGTGATCAATTCATCCTTCAAAAATTGGTAGAGGTTACAAAGGGATATTCTGTGATGGTTATGATTCTTGTCAATAAGGCTGAAGTGGTTATTATGACAGAAGTGATTCTAACCTTTGGGAAAAGCCCCAAATTTAACTTCCCATTTTTTCAGATTTAAAATTGATGCCCCTTGTGGCCACTGTCATCCAGTTCCTGAATTAGGATACTTCCCATAGGCTTTTGTAGAGTTGAGAAGACTAACTCTAGACTCAATTCTGAACATCCACTGCAACTCAACTGTGGAAATCCCTGGCTATCTAAGTGGACAGAGGAATAGGACTGGAGTCAAGAAGCCCAGCTGTCTCAGATGTTTACTAGCTGTGTGACCCTGGGCAAGTCTCTTAACCTCTGTTTGCCTTAATCCCTTGTAGAAGGAAATGGCAAACCATTCCAATATATTTGCCAAGAAAATCCTATGGGCATTATTGGTGTGCTATGGTCCATGAGGTCATGAAGAGTCAAAGGTGGCTGAAAGACTGAACAACCAGGAACCTAGCTGTGATTACCCACCACTTTCCTTGATCACTAGCTCATATATTATTTTCTCTACCCATATAGATATACAAAGCCCAATTTAGGATTTTAATGCCTGTATAAACTACCAATGTATTTCATAGTGTCTATAATGAGAGAGTTGGTGGCTCTCTGTGCCCTGCCCTGGTCAGATCACATCTGGAGGGGGCTATGTTTAATTTGGGGCATATCTTTAAGAAAGAGGTCAGCATGGGCACATTGGAGTTCACCAATGAGGGCACAACCAGGATGGCAAGGGCATTTGAAATCAAGTAATATATAAAGATCAGTTGAAGGCAAAAGAAATATTTGCCTCAGAGAAGAAGAGACTTAGGGAAGTTTTGATCATGATCCTGAAATATTTGAAAGCCTGTTGATGGAAGAATAGTGCTTCTACTTAGCTCCCAGTAGGGGTGTGTTTGAAGAACTCTAAAAGTCTATTAATAGTTATAGGATGAGATTTTATCTCCTTAAGAACATTTCCTAGAGGCAGTTAGATGACTCAGTGGATAGAGAGCCAGACCTGAAGATGGGAGATCCTGGGTTCAAGTCTGTTATCAGACACTATCTAGTGGTATGATCCTGGGCAAGCCACTTAATCCCAATTGCCCAGCCCTTACATCTATTCTTCTTTGGGACTGATGCTTAAAATCAATTCTCTGAGACAAAAGGTAAGGTGACTTTTTGTTGGGGGTTTTTAAAGATAATTTCCTAACATTTGGACCTATCCATGTTTTAGAAAGAGGTTAGACTAGCTGGCCTCATAAGTCTTTTCTAAGGTAGCTCATTTTGAGTATAATTTTTCATTGAAAATAAGGAGAAACCTCTTTCATTATACTCTGACATACTTATCCCCTGCTCCAAGCTTGAGGGCAAGGACCGTCTGTTCTTGTCATTGTATCCCACAGTGCCTTGCACATAGGAGGGGCTTAATCAATGTAGTATTGAACTGAAATGAGGGAAGAAGTGTTTTTAAAGTTACACTATTGAACTTTCCCAATCTTCCTTTCTTCTTTTTATTCAGTTCTCCCAAATCCAATGAGCACTTTACAAGGAAATGTGGGAATAGCTTTGATAAATTGCTTTTTCAAATTTGTGTTTCAGAAAGGTAGATGATAAGCTGCTGGGTTCAAGTAGAACATAAATTGTGAGATTTTCATTTGAACTCATCTTGGGTTTATAATGTCTGAGCCCCATTACTGAGAGTCAACGCTTATCTTCCAAAGTGATGAAAATCATGCTACTTTTATTTTCTCCATTTCAATCACATTTGTCTTTCATCTTCAAAATGAAAGACAATTGAGCTTTAAAAATTATTTTTTTATAAGAGGAAGCAGAGACTAGATCAAAGTCCTAGTTATAGCTTTACTTAAAACTTCTATGGGTAGAAGAAATTGAATGAAGCTGCCTTTTTGGATATGATGGTAAGAGGATAATCTAGAGAAAGGGCACAAATTAAAGTTTTCAGCTAAAATTAAAAAATAGATTATATTAGTTGAACATTCATGTGACACTGTGCTTTTAAAAGCTTTTAAAAACCATTTCCTTTCGTACAGTTAAAAGGATAGAAAATAAAAAGAACATCAATAAAACTTTTAAGCAAAAGGTTGTGATGTGATAAAAGTCCAATTTTTTATGTACACAGGAGAAAAATCAGTATTGAACTAGCTGGTGTCTTTTCTCCATTAAGGGGTCTATAAATGTAACAGGGATTAAGGCTATCACTGAGTCTAGGGAAAGCATCCCTTCTAAAGAATGAGATGGAATACAAATCAAGATGCATATGAGTGTAAGCCAAAGGCAAGACCGGGTCAGAAGTCAGAGTTTCTCAGGAAAAACCAAAATCCAATGGCCAGGATGGAAGCAGGCAAATCAGGGATAGATCACATTTCAAGTCAAGCAGGCTTTATGAGATGCTGGAATTTTAGCAAAATTGCCTTTCCCAAACTCTGACCTTTTATGATAGAGGCATGTCTTCTGTGCATTTTCTTTAATATGAAAATTAGGTGTACCAGTGTGACTGTGGTCATTAACAGGTAGAATGCCCTGCAAAAGAAATTAACAAGAGGATGTGCTTACAATGACTTCTTTACTTGAATATTGCTTTTTAAGTTTAGAGATTAGAAAGAAGCA
The DNA here is from genome assembly GCF_027887165.1 of Monodelphis domestica. Taxonomy (NCBI): domain Eukaryota; kingdom Metazoa; phylum Chordata; class Mammalia; order Didelphimorphia; family Didelphidae; genus Monodelphis; species Monodelphis domestica. Next base: position 91,804,978 of record NC_077232.1, on the reverse strand, counting down.
TTTTTACATGTATTCCCTACTTAATATAATTTACAAATGTGTGAATGAATGAATAAACCATGTATAATATACTCTCCTAAGTGCTGGGGATACAAATAGAAAAGTAAGACAGTCCCCACTTTCAAAGAGCTCCCATTCTAATGGTGAAGACAGAATATATGGAAGGTGTCAACTCCAAGTCAGAAAAAAAAGGTTCCATGGTCCTTAGGATATGAAGGCAAAGAAGATGGAAAGGCTCCTTTTTTTTTTCTTTAAATAAATTTTTATTGGTCCTGATTTTTTGACATTACCAGTTTCATTTAATATTCCACCTCCTTTCCATCTCAGAGAACTATTTCACATAACAAACAGTATTTTTAAAGGCAAAAGAGAAAAAATCAACATAACTGAAAATATATACAATGTGCAAACCCTTGCAGATTTCCTATCTCTGCAAAGGGTGGAGTGGGAATGTTTTCTCATATCTCTCTGAGCAATGCTTATTCTTTCTAAATTTTCAATATTCATTTTTGATGTATGTGGTCATTCTTCCCATTTACATTGTTTTAGTCATTGTGTATGTTCTCATGACTCTGTTTACTTCACTCTGTATCAGTTCATATAAATCTTTCCATGCTTCTCTGTATTCATCACATACTCATTTCTTACAACACAGTGATATTCCATCACATTCATGTACCAAAATTTGTTCCCCAGTTAGTAAGCTTCTACTTCACAATTCCTCAATTGATGGCATCTGCTTTTTTTTTTCCAATTATTTGCTTTCACAAAAAGAGTGACTATAAATATTTTGGTGTATATAGGGACTTCATATTAATGGTTTTCTTGGTCTATTTGTCTTTCACTCTCTGAGACAGTTCTGATGAGAGTAAAGTTTAAGCATTGCCTGTCACTACCCTTATCATCCCATCTCCATAATGATTTTTCACACTTCTTTATGTTATATAATTTATCCCATTCTATCTCTCCCTTCCCTTTTCTCTCAGTGCGATTCTCTTTTTCACTCCTTGATTTTTTAACATATATCATATACATACATATCATATTATACATACATATCATTTCATATCATCACATTTACATATACATCATATATTGTAAAACATCAGCATATACATTATATCATCTTAATCACCTTACTTCCTCATCCTCTAAGTATATTCCTTCTATCTTCTCTACCACTAAGAGTAATTTTTGAGAATTACAGGTATCCTCTTCTCATGTAGAAATACAAACCTTTTGGCCTTAATGAGTCCCTTAAATTTTCTCTTTCTTATTTACCTTTTAAAGCTTCTTTTGGGTTTTGTATTTGGACTTCAAATTTTTTGTTTAGGTCTGGCTTATTTCTCAGGAATACTTTGAAATCTATCTAATTGAAAATGCTCATTTGAAAGAATGTACTTAATTTTGCTGGATAGGTTGTAAACCTAGATCTTTTGCCTTTCTGATTTATCATATTCTATGCCTTCCAATCATTTAATGTAGAAGCTGCTAGGTTCTCTGTGATACTGATTGTGGTTTCATGGTATTTGAATTTTCTTTTCTGGCTGCTTGTAGTTTTTTTTTTCCTTGGATTGGGGGCTCTTGAATTTAGCTATTATATTTCTGGAAGTTTTCATTTGAGGATTTCTTTCTGAAGATGATCTGTGAATTCTTTCAATTTCAAATTTACTTTCTTGTTGGAGGATATCTGGGCAGTTTTCTTTGATAGTTTCTTGAATAATCATGTCCAAGATTTTCTTTTTGATCATGGCTTTCAGGTAGTCCAGTAATTCTTAAATTGTCTATCCTCAATCTACTTTCCAGATCATTTGCTTTTTCAATAAGAAACTTTCTATTTTCTTCTGTTTTTTTTTCTTTTGATTTTGTTTTATTGTTTCTTGATTTATCATGAAATCATTAGTTTCAAGTTGCTTATTTCTGATTTTTAAGGCCTGATTATTCCTCTGTCAGCTTTTGACATTTGGCCCATTTCTTTTTGCACTTGCTTTCATTTCTCCTTCTCACTTTTCCTCTGCTTCTCTTAATTGGTTTTTGAAGACTTTTTTGAGCTCTTCCAGCATCTGTGTCAAATCCATATTTTTCTTTTGGATTTTGCTTGTGTTTGCTTTCATTTTTCTCTTCTTTGTATCTTGCTCTTTGTATCAATAAAATTCTTTAGAATTAGGTGCTTTTTTGTTGTTTGCTCATTTTTCCTACCTTTTTATAGGTAGGCTCTATTTTCTGGGAGATTAGGGTACCCTCTTTAACTTCAGTCCTTCCTTGATACTACCCTTAGCTTTTCTTTCCCCTGGGCTTCTTCTAGTTTCAGATCTTACAAGATGGTATGATGGCCTAAGGTCTGAGAGCTTTGAGAACTTCCTCCCAATGCTGATTCAATTAGCCTTTGAGATGCTGATAGCTTAAAGACTTGCCTTATGCTTGAGGGTAAGCTTTTGGTCTTACTCTAAGCTTGGTCAGGCCAGGAACTGCTCAAATTCTAGCCTCAGGATTAGGTATAAGTTTTAGGTGTCACTGTATACTTGATCGAATCAGGCATACACTTGATTGCCTTGTCCTGAGCTCTACCCTGAGCTTTTGGCAAAAAGATCTAGACCCCCTTTGGGTCTATCAATTACCCCCAACTGAGATCTATGTCCTCACCCCGGGCCCAGACTAGGACTCCTGACTTCATTCTGGGTCCACACAGATCAGCCCACTTCAGCCCAGACTGCTGGCCTGGGATTCCAGACATCATCTTAGGTTTAGAATTTCAAGGAGTATGGGTTATTTGGACCTCAATTTTGCCCAGGTAGGATCTCAGAATCTGAATGTTGGCTTGGAGTTATGTCCTAACCATGGGATAGCAGATGTGTGTGGGGTGTGGCTTACTCTTGGCTTTCTCTTCACTCTTTGCTAAAGTCTCCTATTGACTGTGCTCCTCTCTCACCCCAGTGCCCCAGATGTTCTCTGCCTACCTTTGGGTTTTTCTTTTCTTGAAAGTGTTTCATTCTGTTCTCTTATTGGTTCTTTCATCCCTGTATTTGTTTTGTGGCATTATTTTAATATTGGTTGGAGAGGATTCTCATGGGGACTCTGAGCTTCTCTGCTTTACTCTGCCATTGGAGTATAAGTCTAGTAACATAATCTCTGGGTCAAAGAGTACGGACATTTTAGTCTATTTACATGATTATAGATTGCTTCTCAAAATGTTTGTAATGTCTCTTCTTTAATGCCATTTTTACTAACAAAATTATATCAATGTCCGTTATTGAACCATTTGACATTGCTAAAGACTTTGATGAAAAAAACTCTTTTCTGTATCTTCAGTAGTTTAGGCTATAGCAGCTGTCCTAGTTCTATTTCCAGAGTCCATCTTTATAGAAGTTGCTTCCCAGGATGATAGCTGAGAGCGCTGGGCTGGAAACATTGCTATTCCAAAGACTGTTAGGTTCAGGATCCTGACCTGTCTCCATCTGGGTCTGAGGGGAGATCCAGGTAGGGGTGTGATTTGACTTTCCTGGTATATGCTGTGTCCTATCATTCTCTCAGTGAACTTTGCCTACGTTGTGTGGCATTTGGTGGACTTTGGTGAGGATGGCTGGTCTCTCATCCATAAGAGTTGTTTGCTTGGATAATTGTTATGAGAGCTGGACTAGAAGTAGAACTGATCATCTAGAAGCTTCTGCCACTCCCAAGACCCCTGTGGTAATCTTGTTGGTAAATAAAGGATTTTAAAGACTTTGATTTGAGACCTTCAATTAACTAAAATCTGATCTTGGAAAATCATGTTTCTATGAGCCTCAATTCCTTCTTTATAAAGCTTTCCACTATGGATCTCAAAAGTTGTTCTGAAAATTAAATGTCATCATCTTTGTTTAAACATTTTGTAATGATAAAAGTCCCATATACTGTAAATGAACTGATGGTTATTTATTTGGGCATATTATTAGGTTCACAGAGTACATGACATCATAATATAATTGACATAGACCTGGAAAGAATTTGAATACCATGCAACTCTCCTATTTTATAGGAGAGGAAACTCATATTTGGAAAATTAAACTGATTAGCCCTTTGAATTCAAAAAAGATCAAAACAGTCTAGAAGATTGGCTTTTAACTTATTTTAATTTATTTAACTTATTTATATTTATATTTTTAAACTTATACATAATTTAACTTATTTTAATATTTTATTATTAATTATTGATATGTATATATAAAATTACATATAAAATAATAATTATTATTAATATAATAATAAAAATTTAATAATTAACTTATATATAAATAAGAATTTAACTTATATATAATAATTGCAGCAAGCAGCTATTATTGTAAAATTTGCTAGGCATTCACTCTTTCACACCTCTCCTCCCCCAACAGGAAAAGGGAGAGAATCTGGGAACATGAAAACCATGCCTTTCTCCTTCCACTGAATCACCTAGAGTTATAATCTCCCCTATCCACCCAGCTTCTGCTCACCTTCTCCTCTTTTTGGAGGATGAAGTTTTGCCTAAAGCAGCTCAGGAAGCATTCAAAGTGACTTAGCTTGGCTATTTCAGCATAGAAGTGAAATAGTCCCTGTTTCACTTGAATTATTTCTCTGCCAGGATAAGCAGTTCTTGATATAAGACAAAGGAATTATTCTTAAATTTTTAATAACTTAGAGCCTCCAATGAGGAAAATTCCTAACATTTGGACAGAGTTCCTATTTAGAATCTATGCATTTTCCAATTAGCCATTGGCTTCTTCTAGTTCCCATTTCCTGGCATGGAATAAATATATACACACACATGCAATACACATTACTTGTGTTTAGTCATGGATTTTTATATAAATAGAAAGCTCTTTCAAATATACAAATTGAATCAAAAGTCAAAATAAAATTGAATAACATATAAGTTTAGCAATAAAATCCCCACCATTTGCAATTGGCTAAACAGAGGATAAATCCATCACCAATCCCTATATTTGCTTTGGGAGAAATAATTTAGCCACACTTCACTGGATTTCCTTCAATAGACTGAGTAGAGAGCAGAAGAAGCTCCTTCTGCCTCAACATTCATTGGATAGCTACTGCTGCCCTCTCGTCTCCAGTTCTTCATTCCTCTGGAGAATTCATCACAACTTCCGCAAATTCTGACTTTCTGTTTTACTCCTTGATCAAAGAGTAACTTCCAGTATGAGACTACTGTCTGTCCCCTAGCTCAAAGGTCATGATTTTTTTCTGTCCTTTACAAGGCTGTGAGACTATAACCTTTAGACTTCTTAATGAAGGATTAAATCCTTCTCCAGCCTTCAGCACATCCAGTTCAAGTAGATTGTTATATAACACAATGTTTCATGTAAGCATCTGGGTCTGAAGTTTCTCTGGATTCATTTTAGCCTAGGAATACACTTCTTTGATTTTCTTTCAAGACTGTGAAAAGAAATTGTGATCAGCCCTGAAGAATCCAACATCATTTCTGTTTTATAAGAATCATCTTCATACTTCAGTGATTTGTGAATAGTTGGTCCCCCCCCCTCCCCTTAGGCATTAGGCATCAACATTCTTAGTCCTGACCCAATTTTCCTGTGGTGAATAATGACTGTGCCTTCAACTGAGACAAAAGTTATAACCCTGAAAACTTCCTTTGAAGTGAAATGGTCTTCCTTTGAGTTATAACAATATTAAGTACTATAAATATTAGAATTTTGCCCTTAGATGGTTTGATTTTTTTAGTGTTACCTCAAATAGAGAGGCAGAGTCAATGGATTGTGGGAGCCAAAGGTGGCAGCTGCTGCTAATATGCCTTCAGTTCTTTATTTTTCTGCATTTGCCTATGAGTCTGATTATAAGAGTTGAAAGGTCCAAAAATATAACTTAGTCACAAAGTTGGTAATGATAGCTTCCCTTACAAGTCTTATCTACCCTACTTTATTCTACCAGTTTTACCTTTATTAAAAGTTTTTTGTTCCTGTAGTGGGTGATCATAGTATCTGAACATTAGAAAGGTAGACCATGATCCTTTTGTCAGCTTGGTCAAGGAGGTATTCAATTATAAATTCAGAATACAGCTTTTTTTTTTCCTCTTGGAAATTAGGAAAGGAGAAAACTATGTATACCATTGTGTTGAAGGTGAGGGAAAGAGGAGCTACCAATTGTATAACATTATGTGAAACAGAAATTCAAAAAAATATTAGAAGCAGAGATAAACAAGTTGATAATATATGAATCAGAGCCTGGTTGCCATTCTACCTGAAAGAGGTACCAGCATAATGTTGAGCTAACCTTAGTCCTTGATATAAAAGGAAAAAAAAAATATATATATATGTTTATATATGAATTTCAAATATATTTTGCAAATTACAATAATTTATTCATGGCCAATAATTTTTATAAACTCAGAAAGAACAACTCTTAAACTATTAAATGATAGATGGTACCATGTGAATTATGAATAGAATCTTTTTTCTCAAATATTCCTAATGCTTTTCTTTACTGGGAATATTGGCCACATTATATTCAGTGATGAAGTATATAGTAGTGGTGAGCCATTCAGAATATTCAATTCTTAAAAAAATATAAATGATTTCCAAGACATCAACTTTATCAAACATTTAAGTATCTACTATGTATATGGCACTGTGCGAAGACAGAGAAAAGCAAAAACAGTTACTGTTCCCAAGGATTTCTCAAATCTACTTGGGGAGATAATATGCAAACTCCTATGCAGAAACAAGATACACGGGGCAAAACTGCATCATCTCTAAGGAAAGGGATTAACATTAAAAATACTGGGAAGAATTACAGTCTTAGGAACACAGAAAAGTTTGTTGAAGGTCACTGAATTCTACCTGAATCTAACATCCTTGAAAAGCAATTACTTGAAGAATTCCATTGAGAAGCGAGCCCCTTTATGTTCCAAGGCAACCCATTCCACTGACAGTAAGCTCAAATTTCTAAAAAATAATTTATATTAAACTGACAAGTGCCTCTTTGATATTTTCCATGTTTTGAGGCACAGACTGAAGGACAGATCACTGATACACTCTATTAAAAACATTCTTCTAACAACTACTCTTAGTATATGGTCATTTAATAATTTCTAATCCCACCTAAATATTATAGTCTAATGCAGTAGTTTTTAAGGACTATATCCTTCCCAAGGGGTCATGGGATAATCTATAGAGGTATAAAGGAGGAAAATGGGTTGAATCTAAAATTCCATTCAAAAGTCAGTCAAGAAACTTGTCTCCAAAACAACTCTGCTACACTCTGCATTTATAATTGCCTAGTATTCCCCACTCCATCCTTTCCTGTTGATGTACAGGTTCCCAGTCTCCCTTTCTACACTAGGCATCAACCCCTAGGGTAATTATAATCTAACCATGACCTAGGCACTAGATGGCAGCTATGCAGATGCTCTAGGTAAAGTCCCTTTGCTCTAATATATTCATATCTTGTTCTGCATATCACCTAATATCTGTGAGATATGCTCCTTGGATAATTCTACTATTTAATTTTGGAGACCATCATCTTTCTATCCCACCCTCTCATTTTTGGTGGGGTACAGTGAATCACACAGGATTCATTGGTATGGAAGGGTTATGATTTTCATTTCAGATTCCATTATCTTTTCCCCAAAATCCACACCTTTACCAAACTTGTCCATTTTTATCACATAGGTTCATAATCTTGATGGCATTCTCAACTCTTTCCTCTCATTGACTTCACAACACTTCCTAGATGTTTGACTTTGGGCAAGTCACTTAACCCCATTGCCTAACCCTTACCTCTCTTCTGCCTTGGAACTAATACATAGTATTGATTCTAATATGGAAATTAAGAGTTTAAAAAATAAATATTTGACCTTCTTCATTCCTTCTTGTTCTCCATGGCCTTTTCAAGATTGCTGATAGTGTATCCTGCATTCACATCTACCATTTAGTTTGGATTTATCAAAGTTAGTTTGGATTTATCAAAGACAGCTAGTAGTTTTCTACTTTTTTATCTTGGACTTCAAGTCTTTATTAGCAATTTTTGTTCTCTTCTTTCAGGTTCAAGGACTATACTGTTTGGCAAATATAGGTGCAAAATCCATATTGCTTTCATTTTTTAAAAAATTAATTTATTTAGTCAATTTAGAATATTATTCCTTGGTTACAAGAATCATATTATTTCCCTCCCCTACCCCTACCCTTTTTGTAGCTGATGTGCAATTTCATTGGGTATTACATGTGTCCTTGATCAGAACCTATTTCCATGTTGTTGGTGTTTGCATTAGGATGTTCATTTAGAGTCTACATCCTCAATCACATCCCCTCGACCCATGTATTCAAGCAGTTGTTTTTCTTCCATGTTTTTACTCCCACAGTTTTTCCTCTGAATGTGGATAGCATTTTTTCTCGTAGATCCTCCCAAGTTGTTCAGGATCACTGCATTGCCACTAATGGAGAAGTCCATTACATTCTATTGTACCACAGTGTATCAGTCTCTGTGTACAATGTTTTCCTGGTTCTGCTCCTCTCACTCTGCATCACTTCCTGGAGGTAGTTCCAGTCTCCATGGAATTCCTCCACTTTATTATTCCTTTGAGCACCATATTACTTTCATTCTATGTTCTCTTGTCCTTGTTCCATATGCTGATTCTATCCCATTTTTTTGTCCTCTTGATTCTCACATAGCTTAACCACCACTACTCACTTACCATCATTTCATTCTTAGTATTATTTCCAAGCCTCAGTTCATTTTAGATCACCCACCATGCCCATTTTATGTACCTGCCTTTAAAAAAATGTTAGTTGGTTGAGTTTCATATGTTCTCCCATTGATCTCGGAATTAATAATTGGTTAATCTCCATTTAATGACAAGGGGCAATGTGATGTATCAGAAAAAGAAGTTAGGAATTGGAAAGTCTTTAGTCTGAATTTTGGTTTTGCCATATGTTAGCTATGGGACTTTGGATAAGTCATATAACCTCTAGTCATTTCAAATACCTCAAAACAGACTGTTTTAAAGTCATTTTGTAACCATTATGTGCTAGACAAGTATCATCCATCATTGTTACAAGACCCCAGTGTCCACAAATATCTAGCCACTAAGTGGGGCTCTTTGCATAGCCATAAAAAGAAATGTAAAGGACATTAAAGATAAGATTTGAAAGTCCTTGAAGTAATGTCAACTGAAATTACAAAAATGTTCTTTCAGGTTCTTTAGCATTATTTTTATGGCAAAGTGGCCTTGGGCGGGGGACCCCATCTGTTCAACATTCCAAATGATCCAATTCTAATATGAGAGTTTTGGAAGGAGTTGTATCACAGTGGGGAGTTTTCTTGTCCTCTGGGCAATGGCCCAAGATGTAGTCATTTAATAAGCTGGATTTATTCAGAGCTGTTTTCTTGAACTCAGCAGAACACTATACTTGGAGTCAGAAGTTCCAAGTTCTAGTCCCAGCTCTGTCACTTTCCTGTGTGACCTTGGACAAATCACCAAACCCCACTGAGGTTCAGATTTGTCATTTGGAAAATGGGCCAAATAACTCTTGGACTACCTCTATCAAAAGAGATTTCCAAGCCTTCAAGTATTTTGTAAGTGTAAAACATTGTTCGCTATTTGTATCTGAATAAGACTGAACAAACTACATTAGTTTACGTGTGTAGAAATTGGGGGTTAGAAGTTACAGAATTTCCCAATGGTAAATAAAAGTAAAACCAAAAAAATATGAAAAAATACCAAAGTGAAGTGACTATCCCTAATTTGAGATCAACATTTCCAAAAAAAGGTATATTTGAAAGGGAATAAGTCAGTACAAAAATCTACAGACACACTCAAAAATGATGAATGATGTTTCTTCAGTAATAATGACAATGATGATGGTGGTAGTGTTAATGATGATGATGATAGCTAATGATTATATAATACTTTAAGGTTTGCAAAGCACCATACAAGTATCATTTTATTCATATAACACACCTGGGAGGTATTAATATTCCCATTTTACAGATGAAGCTGAGTCAAATAGACATTAACTGGCTTACTCCTGGTCACTTCGCTAGTAATTATCTGAGCCCAGATTTGAACTCAAGTATTTCTGACTTAAGTCCCGTGCTTTATCCATTATATTTCCTCAGTATATCAAGAGGTCATCATTTTGTAGATGTGGGTATAGCTTTTACATTGGTAAAGTCTCATGACAACTAGGATTTAATACTTCAAATAATAAATCCTATGAAATAGCTGCATTGTTTGAATTTATATTGCAGATCTCCATTGGGCTGGTACCAGTTACCATGGTTTACATAACTACAGGTGGCAGTTAAGAACCACAGTGGATAGAGCCCCAGACTTAGAATCAGAAAGACATGAGTTCAAATTTGACCTCAGACACTAGTGTGACCCTGGGCAAGTCATTTACCCTGTTTGCCTCAGTTTTCTCATCTTTAAAATGTGTTGAAGAAGGGAAAAAAAACAAACCATTTCGGTATCTCTGCCAAGAAAACCCCAAATAGGATCATAAAGAGTCAGGCACAACTGAAAACAACTGAATGACAATAACAAAATGCATTGTAAGCATTCAGTTTATTAACCAATGTGCATTTATTAAAAACCAGCTTGTGCCTGGTACTTCAGTAAAGACACAGATTCAAAAATGAGACAATCTCTGCTGTCAAGGAGATTCTCCTTCAGAAAATGCTTCTTAGAGCTGGATGGCATTTTATATACTGGGAAGTAATGACCTGGCATCCAGAAAATGCCAAAAAGAGCTTTAAACGTGAACCGAAAAGATCCTGAGAGGCAGGTCTTTATTTTCACAACAGGGATTAGAATACCTGTACTAACAACCTCACAGGGCTGCTGTGATAATGGAACTGGATACTTGCAAAGCACTTTTCTGTAGGGATAGAAACTGGCAGCAACATCATCTGGAATAAATCAGATAAGTCTTAAAAACTTGCTTTCGGGGGCAGCTAGATGGCTCAATGGATTGAGAGCCAGGTCTAGAATCTAGAGGTCCTGAGTTCAAATTTGGCCGCAGACACTTCCTAGCTGAGGAACCTTGGACAAATCATTTAACCCCCATTGCCTAGCCCTTACTGTTCTTCTGCCTTGGAGCCAATACACAGTAATGATATTCAGTGGAAGGCATGGACTTAAAAAAATTGACTTGCTTTAGTAGCATTGTTTTCCTATTATTGATGTCTTTGCTGTGTGGATTACCAGAATAGTACAAGGTGCCAACTCACATAGACACAGATCCCTGTGACAGCCCTCATACACCATCTGGGTGATAAAGGACAGGAAATCCCAGGCTAAAGCAAGGGAACTGCTGCCCTGCATTCACTCTCTGGCCTTTTCCAATCTCTCCCTTGCAAATATTTCTCTGTTTCATATACTGTCAAGACAAAACAACTCATCCTTTAATGGTCCCACCTCATAGAGAATGTTGTTTGCTCCTCTCTTATCCATTCATATTGCATCGTTCAGAATTATAGTTATTTGTTCCTTCTAGGGTTTTTGTTTTTCTTTTTGATACAGGATGGCAGTGACCAGCATCATACCTGTAATCTTTCTATCTCCCAGCATACCTACTGTTAGAATGCTAGTGTAGCAATGATCCAAGACTTATTCTGAAGGACTTATGAGAAAGAATGCTATCCATCTTCAGAGAAAGAACTGTGGGAAAAGAAACACGGAAGAAAAACAACTGCTTGATCAAATGGGTCGATGGGGATATGATTGGGGATGTAGACTCTAAACGACCACCCTAGTGCAAATATCAATAATATGGAAACAGGTCTTGATCAATGACACATGTAAAACCCAGTGAAATTGAATGTCAGCTTTGGGGGGGGAGGGGAGGGAAAGAACACGATTCTTGTAACCATGGAAAAATATTCCAAATTAATTAATTAAATAAAATGCTTCAATTAAAAAAAAAGAATGCTAGTGTAGCCATACCTGGCAATATACTAATTATTCCTTCATATGTCATTATCCTTTTGGATATTTAGAATAGGATGGGGCATAGTAGTTCATCTCTCACCTTGTTGGCTTCTCTCAGAACAATGGGTCTCAGCAAATAAGCTGAAGAGATCACTTTCTGCTGCTATAAGTTCAGAGTTTTTTTGATTAAAATTTGATTTGTCCTCCTAAGAGAGGCAGCACCCTCGGTGACGCTCAGCATAGGTCTGGGTCAAGTTTTCAGTATAGTATGTGGCACACAACAGGTATTTAATAATGCTGGCCGAGTGACTTACTAAACCTAGAACAACAAGAAGGCACAGTTCTACTTCTTTTCTTCCTGAGAACTGAGGAACAACACTACAAAGACTTTAATAAGAAACATCATAACCACTGGAGTGGATCACAAGAAATGGGAAGGAGGTATTAATATGTGGGACGATGAAAAAGATAGATTTCGATTCAGAGGACATGGTTTTAAATCCTGGGGTATGTGGCTTAATTACCTCTATAACTCTGGATGACTTGCTTATCTTTGGGGGCATCCATTTATAAAAATAAAAATGAAAGGGTTGGACAAAATGACTACTGGGCACACTTTTATTTTAGAATCTTTTGACAGACTCCTTAACCTCAAGATTATATACCCTGAACTTTACTCAGCATTTTTCCTAGTTCCACCCTTTTGACACCATGCCTAGTCTCTCTCTAAACCATCAATGTTACCATGTACATGGTCTTTCCTGACATCTCCAAGCACCACTGCAGAAATCTCATCACAATAGCATTTGTCACCTCAACTGATCCATAGAAGCAAAGGAGACCGTTTCCCCTTGGTGGTCATAAAAACAATAATTAATATATATTATATATACTATATATACTATTATATATATTTTATATATACTATACCTATATTAGTCTAGTTTTCTCAATAATTCTTGCTTCACATCATCATTTTTTCAGAATATACTGAAAATGTAAAAGTGTTTGATAGTACTCTTTCCTTACACTGTTGTTTTATGAATCAAATGAGGTAATATAAAGCAACACATATATTATAATATATACACTTTATGTATAAAGTATAATATAAATATAGCTTATTATTATTATTCTTTCTCAAGTTCTTATGTTACTTATTTATTTACATGTTATATTCTCCTATGACAGATCTATTTCTGTACCTTTTCACTGACTAAGGCTGGGATGCTCTGACTCTTATCTCTGCCCCTTGATTCCCCTGGTTTCCTTTTCTTCTATATATTTCCATCTCTTTTATATGTATATGTCTTAGATGTACCTAGTTATTTGTATATTTTCTGTCTCCATTAAGTGTGTGCTCTTTGAGGGTAGGGAATGATATGTGCCTTTCTTATATCTTTGGAAGATACAGTAAAAAATTAAGAATGTAGTAAGTGCTTAATACTTTTGACTGAGTAAATAAATATGGGCATACACTGAAAGAATAACATTAATTTTAGAATACATTTAGCTTTTATATAAGCCAGGTTTTAGGGGGAAATTGCCACCCTATAGCATGTAGTTCATAACAATTGAAATCTCTAAAAGCAAAGTTAAACTATATGAAAAAGTTGGATTTGTTGAGTGAGTTCATGGTGTGCATTGTCTTGATAAGGAGTCTGCTTTGAGTCTGATTAAAAGTCCTAAAAAAAAAAAAAAGCTATATTTTACATTACTGAAAAGATGTTTAATGAGCTTGTTATGACTGAAAAGAAAATTTATTTTTCCCCAAATTTAAGACAACAGCTTCTAAAAACTCAGACTTGGAAATTGTCTCATCGAATCCAGCAAAGGAAATAGAAAAGATTTAGTGGAAAAGTGTAATTGTACATGGCGCCACATTTTAAGTAGGGTTAGGGACAAAATGGCATGCAGGAGTACGAAAATGAAAGGGGAAGGTGTGGAGAAGAATCACCATCACCATGGAGAATTGCTCAGGGACTCTCTTTGCATTTCTTCTCTGTGGCATGACTTGGGATTTGGAGGATGTAGGAGACAGAATCAGAACTAAGGTAGGAACCCAAAATAGAATGTAGCTGAAGGGAGAGGGGAGAGGTCATATAGAGCTAATGATGAGACCAGGCACAAATAGCCAATGTTCCCTATTCTAAAAGCCTGCTTTCCAATCCGGGACACAATTAATAAAAAGAACCTAACAATCTAAAGGGGAGACAATATATAAGAAGAGACAGGAAAGGGGCTGGGGGTGGGGGACACATTAAGGGTATCTTCTTTGTGCAGATAAAACCAGAGTACAAAATGGAGTGAGCTGAATTCAGTTCCAGTCCTTTATAAGGAAGGCATTGGGAAGAGTTTGATACATCACCCACCAGCCCTCTAATCAGAGAGGAGAGAAGGCTGAGAAAGGTGGTATTGGTCAAGGCACATAAATCCTCCTATGAATTAGCGAAGTGGTAAAATCCTGGGTAATCCTGGGTAAAAAATAGTCAAGTCATGGAGATATTTTTTTTTTTCAAAACAATAAAGGTTCTAGCAACAAAGAATGTAAGATCTCAATTTGAAGGAGATGCTCTATGGTGGTTTTATATATATGTATGGTTGTTTAGAAGTGATTAGCTTCTCTTGGGAGGAATTTCTTATTCTGGGGAACTGAAAACAGATGGGGCATCTCCCTTCCATTCAGAGCAAGTTCTGACATGCTTGGGTAGACATCCTCAAAGCTAAACAGTTTCACCTAAACACTGTGACAACAAGTCTTCTCTCTGAGCCTCAGCTCATCTTTAAAATATGGATAAAAATATTTCTGTCACGACAGTGTGATGAGATAAAGCATACAAGTTGCTTTTTAAACTGCAAAAAAACTGTACTGATATAACATTGTCAGGAGGATCAAACGAGTGGCCTGTGGACAAGTTAATCATGTTCTGCAAATAGCAATAGCAATAATTCACATTTATATAATTCAAAAGGTTTACACAGCCCTCTCTTCCCAGCTTCCCTGTGAGGAAGCTAATATAAGTAAAGCTGAGGAAATTGAGCCTGAACAGGATCAGATGTCTCAGTCAAGGTAACACAGTCAATAGGGTCAAAAGCTGGGACTCAAGATCAGGTCTTCTGACTTCCAGTCTGAAAGCCATTCCACTAGACTCTGTTTCCCCACAGGTTATTTTGTGGCTGACTCCTTTGAAGTGTCACAAAGGAAAATCAGTCCAGTATATTTGTAGTCATACGTGATAAATGTTTGTTCAGTTCATTGTAAACAGCTTGGCTTCTTACATGCCCCACTGTCAGCACCATAAGACACATCTTTTGTTTTCTCATCAAAAACAAAAAAGGAAGCAGATTAGGACAGAAGAAGAAACAGAATTTTCTAACAATTAGAACTATTTCAAAATGACAGGGAATGATTGATGACGATGATGATTGTCCTTTTTACATTCTTTTACTATCTTATTTAAACCCTGTTCAATTTTTAAAATTTTATTTATGATCATATTAGAATTTTAAAATTCTGTTTACTTTTTTAATGACCACATTAGAATTATAAGACAAAAACCAATCTTGCACAAAGTCATATGCTGAATTCCTGTCAAAGCTGGGACTATATCCTAATTGTTAAACTCTGGTGGAGGCAAATCTCTCCCTTTCTCCCTGGACTCAGACTTTGATTATGCATCTTTCCTATTGGTTTTCATTTGCTCTCCCATGTTCTGGCTGCTTATAACTCTAAATCTACAATCTTGTGACTCTCAAGAGACTTCCCCCTCAGGTCCCCCAGGAAGAGGGGGATTTGCCATATGAAAAGGAAGCACCCAGTCTATTATCTATTCATGTTCAGATGCTTCAATAATGATATAGCTAAAATTGAAGGCTATACAAGATGCTTAAATACTCTCATTAATTAACAAAACATTCAAATCCTGGATAAAAAAATGATTAAGTGAAGGATACATTTTTTTCCCCAAATGATAAAGGTCCTAGCAACAAAGTATGTGAGATCTCAATTTGTTATATATGCTCTGATGCCTGATATTGCCTTTAAATATAAAGTTTAAAAAAATCCTTGCCTTCCATCTTAGAATCAATATTGATTCTAAGGCAGAAGAGTGGTAAGGCTAGGCAAGTTGGGTTAAATGACTTATCCAGGGCCTCACAGCCAGGGAGTATCTGAGGTCACATTTGAACCTGATTTCTGGATCTAGCGCTCTATCCATTGCATCACCAAGCTACCCCTCATACTGCCTTTTACTTGATATAAAATTATTCCTATAATACCCAGAGAGAAGTATTAGAGTATAGACTTATCTTCATCATACCTTACAGAGGAAAGTCATTAATAGTACAAAAATTCTTGTATGGAAAAAGGTACAGTAGATGTATTGTCAATAGGTAAAACTTAAAACTGGGGTACAGAAATACCAAGACATCCCTCTGTATTAGTCTAATAATCCTTAAATATCACAATCAGATTTTACAAGCTGACTAGGAAGTGAGACTAAATACAATATTCTCAATGATAGTCATTTATATCAATCTTAACTAATTTAATTTAATTTATTTAATGTTAATCTTAATTCTTAATTCTTTCCCTTTCAGAATTTTAGAAAATATTTTTAAAAATTATATGTAACTGAGAAATATCCATTTCATTTTTATTTATTTTAATTCTTTAATTTAATTTAATTATTTATTCTCTCTGTATATTGGTTTCAAGGCAGAAGAGTGATAAGGACAAGGCAATGGGGGTTGAAGTGATATGCTCAGTTAAGAAGTTTCTGAGGCCAAATTTGAACCCAGGATTTCCCATCTCTAGGTCTCACTCTCAATCCACTGAACCACTTAGCTGTATCCATAATTTGGAAATACTTAACTAAATAAACAATCTTTTTTAGAAAACATCTTTCCAAGTCAACAGTTCATAATAGATTTTTTGTTGAGATAACTTCACTATTCTTCTTCCAGTGGAACTCCTAGATCTTT
Organism: Monodelphis domestica; assembly: GCF_027887165.1. Taxonomy (NCBI): domain Eukaryota; kingdom Metazoa; phylum Chordata; class Mammalia; order Didelphimorphia; family Didelphidae; genus Monodelphis; species Monodelphis domestica. The sequence continues at coordinate 91,788,084 of NC_077232.1, read as the reverse complement.
TAGGCTAAAATTAACCAGCTGTCTGAGCTTGGGGGAAGCAATATCAACTCTCTAGCTGTCAGTTGTTTTATCAATTAAATGAAGGGATTGGATTTTAGATGAGATTTAGAAATTAGATAAGATTTATGCTTTGTTCTCAAGTTAAGAAAAAAAGGAGGGGGTCTTAGGTTATTGGGAATATTCCTAGAAAGAAAGAATTGAGTTACAAGATAGCATTATTGTGAATGTAAGGAGAGGATCTGGGACATTTTATAAAGGGGGGAAGTATGGAATGTTTTGTTTAGATTTTAATATGTCCTCTTTACCATAGTAGAGTGAGCGTATCCATTAAACTCTGCATGGGCCATTTTCATGGGGAGCAGAAGGCTGTTATGTTGCAATTAGGTTGATTACTAAACCAGAAAGTTGAAACATTCTAAGAATGATTTGTTCAAATCACATCTGAATTTATTAACAGAATAGTACATTCCATTGGGGGCATAATATGAGTGCTATGGAAGAAAGAAAAAGGAGAAAGGAGCTTATAGGATGAGTCCTAAATTCTAGTTCCAGCTCTTTCATTTTTGTGGGTTTGCCTGTATTTTTATTGTTGTTTTTGTTTTAAAAAACATTTTTAGAAAAGGGTACTAGATATCATTAACCAACTCTGTGGCCTTCATCTCTCTGGTTCTCAACATGAAGTAGATGAATATGGATCGTAGGACCATAGTTCAAGACCTAAAAGGGGCATTAAAGACTATTTAGTTCAAATTTCTCATTTTATAAATGAGGAAACTGAGACCCAGAAAGGTTAGGCTACTTGCTCCTGGTCACACATGTAATAAGTAACACAACTGGGTTTTAAATAGGTATCCTGAATCCAAGTCCAATATTCTCTCAAACTATCTTATTTTGTTTTCCCAGAATTCTCTGCAAACCAATCTCAGTCATCCCTACATCACTTCCAGGGGTTTTCCCAAATGTCTATATATCCTGGAACTGTTGCACACATATTAAATTTAACAAAGTTATAACAAAATTACAGTTTGGCCCTCTCCTCTGAGCTTTCTTTTTGCTTTTTGTAAAAAAAATTAAAAAGGCACTTTTCTCACAAACAGCACTTGGAAGTAGTGCATGTGTTATCACCTCACATTTTACAGATTAGGAAACTGAGGTTTGGGGGAGAGGGAACCCTTTTCTAGAGTGAGTGGCAGAGGAAGGACTTGAATTCTGACTTCTGCCTTGAAGGCTGTGTCCAACATGGTGTTGTAAAGGATGGTTTAAAAGTTATCTTTTTTGTCAATGACTTCTGAAGGCTTTCCACAGTACCAAGGTGCCCTTGCCACTTATTAGCCATGGGAAAATTGTTGTATCATTTCACCTGTTTGAGCCCCAACTTCTGCATCTGTAAATTGGAAAATGATGAAGCTCTATCCTGACAAGAGCTGTAAAGCTCAAAGGAGATATCATTTATAAAAATGCTTTATAAATGTAAAGTGCTAAATAAATGTGAGCTCTTATTGTAGGATATAAAGTCTGATTCTAGGGCACTTTTATAACAAGTAAGCACTTTAACTCAAGTTATTTTTATAATCATATGCAACTGTTCAAGGTAGAAACCCTGGGAGTACCAATGAATCCTTTGTAGTCAGGAGGGGACTTCTACAAATTGTGCTGTCATGATTCACACAATATTATTTATGGAAATGACTGATCTCATTATCCTTTCCATCTTTGGAAAAAGTGTTTTCAGTATAGGTACTATGAAATAAATTGGAAACTTGAAGAATGAGAGTGATTTAATAGAGTTGTCAGATGGAAAACTCCCTAAATTGAACAGGTTGTTAATATGCTGAGTATAAAGACCCCCCACCCCTTCTTCCCTTCCACCTTTCCTCCATCCTTTTCTTTCATTTCTCCCCTTTCCTTCTCTCCATCCTAGGGAAAGGTAAACATGTATTAGAACTCTGATTCACATAAATGAGTGGCATTGAATGTTAGAACTAGAAAGCATTTTAGAAATCATATTATCCAACCTTCTTCTTTGAAAAAGGAAAAAAAAAACCCTTATAGCAAATGGAACAATTATAATTTTACAGACCAGAGCATGTCTTAGTTGAATTTTCAAAAGGCCATTTGAAAATGTACTTTTGTCAAAGGTGTGTGATGCCATGATAATGCGCTACTGATAACAGCTGATACCTATTTAGCATTGCATGGTTTACAAAGCATTTTCTATTCATTGCCTCATTTGTTTCTCCCCTTAAGCCCCTGAGGAAAGCTGGGCAGGGATTATTATTCCTATTTTTGAGATGAGGAAGCTAAGATTCAGGAAAGTATAATGAATTGCCCAATTATGTGTCTGCCAATTCCAGATGTAGTATTTTTTTTTCTAGTACATGACAGCTGCTCTTAGAGTAATGGGCAAACAATGAAAATGAAATAAACTTGCTTCTTTTTTTCAGACAGTTTTAAAAAATAGTCTATTGATGTATTTGCTTTTCTTTCTGTTGTTTTTTTTTTAAACAGCTTTGTCAGTTCCCAATAACATCCTTTCCTTGTAAACTAGAAGTTAGTTGTTGTTCAGTCCTTTTCAGTTGGGTCCAACTCTTCAAGACCTCATTTAGGGTTTTCTTGGCAAAGACATTGGAGTAGTTTACCATTTCCTTCTCCAGCTCATTTTGCAGATAAGGAAATTGAGGTAAACAGGATTAAGTGACTTGGCCAGGGTCCCACAACTATTAAATATCCAAGGCCTGATTTGAATGCAGGAAGATGACTCTTCCTGACTCTAAGCCTGGCATTTTATCTACCACACCATCTAGCTGCCCAAATAAGAAATACAGTTAAACAAAACAAACTCTCACAGTGACCTTGTCTTATAATGTATGTCTCATTCTATACCCATAGTCCACCATTTCTATACAGAGAGGAAGGAGGTGTATTTCACTATCAGTCCTCTGGAATCAAGTGTGAACATTGCATTGATCTGAATTCTTATTTTTAGCCAGTTACAAAGAAATGAAATCAATTTCCGTCCCTGGCTACAGGACTTAACATGCTAAGCCTCAGAAAAACAGACATAGATGCTTCTGGCTCACTTACTTGAAAACCTCATCACCAGCACATTTAATCTTTAAAAGAGAATAATTTAATTCAGAAGAAATTTTTTTCTCATAAGCAAATAGTATGGGATAAGAACTTTTGCAACCCATTTAATTTTTTAAACCAGTTTCATGAAATTCTCAAAATTTCCTTAATATGATCTTTTCTAATCATCATCACTCCTTTGGTATTTTTTCCTATAGTCAAGAATTTAACTTAAAGATGTGACCTGCAATGCCCTATGCTTAATATCCCATAATTAAGCCTGTTTGTATATAGCCCAATTAGAAATTATCTCACTTCCTTTATGCCAAGACCTTCCCACTGGGCTTCCCCTCAGCTCTTTGCTAGTAGAGGGCTATCTCTAGCTCTCTTCTACAAATAGATCCAAGTAAAATCCTTTCATCTTCTTCAGAGATGAGAACCAAACTGGGTCCTTTTGACCTTGGTATCTTGGGCATCAGTGTCCTCTGGCACTGCCAGGAGAGTGGAAAAACCACATTACTAATGACAGCAGTAATAATAACCACAGCAACAATGATAATCATCATGCCCTGAAAGCCTAATCTATTGTCCATATCAGAAAGAGGAACAGGCAATGGCAAGGCAGGGGGATGGAAAAGAGGGACTTTGTGCATCCTGACACTGCTATCGAACCTATGATCACTTGGCATGGGCCATGGAGCAAATGGTGCCCTCTCTTGTTCTGGTCACATAAGGAGGCAAGAACAAAGATGATAACAGGACACAACAGTAATTTCTAGCATGTATAAAGCACTTTAAAGTTTGCCAAGGTGATAATACATGTATAACCCATGACAAATTGCTTGCCAGATCCGGGAGACAGGGAGGAAAGGAGGGAGGGGGACGATTTAGATCATATAACTTCAGAAACCTTATGTAGTAATTTCTTATTACATGTAATTGGTAAAATTAAAATAAAAATGAATAAAGTTTGCAAAAAACTTCACATATGTTATGATCAAAGGAAAATGAATAAATCAGAAATGCCAATACCCTTATCCACTGGAAATGCCTCAGGGCAAGTAGTTCTGACTACTCAAGCAGGCAAATGAAGAGAGCACAAATACCTACCTGGTAGGTCAACATATGAGTATAGCATAACTAAATTGGAAACTGATCTCACCATTTGGATGCAAGTGTGTGATGCTTCATTTTAGACAGGCTAGCCTTAGTTTGAATTTGATGACCCAGAGGGCAATCCCAAAAAAATGGCTTCATCTTCAAAGCTGGAGTAGATGAAATAAGAGGTAGCTAACAAAGCCTGAAAAGGAAAACATTGAAGACTCCAAGGTCTTTGAAAAATTTCCCCAGTGCAAATTTCAGGAATCATATTTAATAACAAAATAAATGACAAAGCAGTACCCTTGTCTCAAAGGATTTTGAAAAGAATATGGATATACTTAGACTTTATTTCTGAAAAGCCATTTTGGATTTGGATTGTCATGAAGACAACTTGTAGAGTTGAGCATAAAATTATTGAAGAGAAAGGTGTAGCGGAAGTTGTTAAGAATTTTGCTGGCATTCTGAAATCAAAGTTGAAGAGGAAAAGAAATTTAAGGCAATTCACTCCTAAAAAATACTGGTTTGGATATGTATACTGAAACAGATCTGCAAAGTACCTTTACAAATACCCTACAATATTAATTAAACATAGGTCCACCATCAAAAAGCTATTCTGGAAAGATTAATATGCCCCTTCCAATAAGGGAAGAAGGTGATTGAAGGTCACTTCTAGAGTATATGAGAAGCAGGTCAAAACCTTAGAGAATTTTTTTTGGAAAAAGCAAGCAGCAGTTCATTAAGGAATAATAAGGTATAATACCTGACACACACCATTGGATTTGTCAAATATAAACCAAGATGGCTCACCTCCAGATAAAGCCAATGAAAGGAACAAGATTCAAAAATGGAATCAAAGGGTGACCTCTCCATGAACTCAGTCAATAATATGTTGATGAAGTTTGAACAAATGGCTATCATGCAGATTTTCTTCTGGAAATGGTGGATTTTATGATGGCAATTCAAGACTAGGTCATTATCACAAGAAAATACAGAAGAGTTACACTTGGTGATCTGGACTTTGTGATCAAAGTAGATTGTGCAAGAGAATGTAAACAGTTTTTCAAGACATCAGGCTGTAAAACTCAGCACCTACTAACTCCCTATTAAGGCATGACCTAGTGGTTAGAATTATATATCAAAATGATACTGTTTTTGAGGGACTGACAAATGACAATAATATTATTAATAACTAGCATTTATATAGTATTTCAAGAATTACAAAGTGATTTACATATATCATTATCGTTTGATTCATTCAACAATTGTTGGTGTTAGGAAATAATCTGAGAAGGAATAAGTATTTTTCCCAGTGTCTGCAGGTCTTCTTGACTCCAGGCCTAATGACAAATCCCCATATTATAATTATAGATTTCAGAATACCTCAGAGAACTCACCTCTAATAAATTATAATAACTCATATATAATAAACTATAGAGTATTCATACCATTTTCATTTCTAAACTCATTGAAATTGCTCACACTCTCCTGGTCATGACACTGCTATAAAAATGCAATAATAGCATTTTTCATAGAATTATATGCTTAGTAGATTTGCCATTTGTGATAGGATCAATATTTACCAAGCTTCTGTCTGCTATACTATGAATTAGATATGTCAGAGTCTATTAACCCCCATTTTATAAATGAAGAAACTAAGGCTGAGAAAGTAAAGTCATTTGCCCAGGGTTTTGCAGTTGATGACAGATTTCAAAAACTCCCATCTGCTATATCATGTTGCCTTTCACTTGGCAACATTGCCCCTCACCATCTCATGCTACTCCTCAAAGCAGAGAAGGAAAAAGAAAGGGGACACTTGGAAAAGGAGGAGAAAACAAGGCAAAGAAAATGAAAAAGAAAATAAGGGAAAAAAGGACCAAGGTGGGCAGTTGCTGACCTCCACTGCATGCCTGGAAAAGTCCATGGAGGATGAACTATAAAAAATGAAATTGTCTAAAATAAGTCTTCATAATGACTGACAAATAGGGTCTATTGTTTAGTCACATCATCTAGTTTTAGGGAGACATATTTCAGCTTGATTCCAGGAAGCAATTTCTTAACAATAAGAGCTGTCAAAGAATTGTGTGCAATCGTGTGCTCAGAGTCACTGGAAGCATTGTTAGGAATGTTTATAAAAGAGAGTCATGTTTCCCAATAAGGATTGGACAAAAAGTTCTCTAAAGCTCCGTATAGCTCTGAGATTCTATGACCCTATAATTTAAAGTGTACAACTACTATGTGAGGTATAATAAAGGCACTGGTCAGAGATAAAGTACCTTACTTCGTATCACACAGCGGCTAAGACCAAGCTAGGTTTTGAACTCTGTCTGGTCTTTGGACTCTCGGTCCAGCACTTTTCGACATTATACTATACTATACTAATGCATACTTCATCATCCAAACTATGGGAAGTCTTTCTCTGGTTCTTCGATTGTAGCAAGGAAGCCAACATGGAACTCAGAACGTCCCTCTGCTATCTCTCACTTTCATTGCATTCTTTCTGGCCATACTTATCCTCCAAGATATCTTTTATTCTGCTTCGCATGCATATACCATAATTGCTTGTATATTATTGCCTGCTTACAACCACCAGGCATCTATCTCTCCAGTACCCTTTGGGTCACCTGCAATTTTGACTTTGAATGCCAAGGGTTGTCATTATGGAAATTAGCTTTCATTGGAGAGGCAATATGATAATCATTCATTAAATGGAGATTCAGGTAGTAGAATGCTAAATAACAAAGTGTTTACTGTGAATAGAAGTAAAATAAGAAGACTATATTTGTATAGTATGGGAATACACACACATACCAGAGGAGTGTGCCAGAGTGAATACAGACCCATCCTCTCTATAAGGAAGATCTGGGTTCAAATACCACCTCTGGTACAAAGATCCACACACTGTATGACTCTTTAGAAAGTCATCCAACTACTCTAGTGCCTCCAGGCAATTCTGAAAAATTGTCCAATTGAATTTATTGGGAGGAAACTTCCTTAAGGGGAGTTCCCTATATCAAGCAAATTACTGTTTTGGTATACATATACATGCATATATGTGCCCACATATAAACACAGACACATGCAACACACATGCATCTATTTAGGTTATGAGCGTACATACATAAGTGTATATATGAATCATGCACACATATTCATGTATTCATATGTATTTATGCATGCATGTATGTATGTGTGTATGAATAGCAGCCCACCTTCCCCGGGGTTACTCTTACTTGGACTCTTACTAGCAGGAACTACAGAGGGTGGCTGCTACCTCATATTCTAGGGTGAGTCCTTAGGAATACATTCTTAACATCTTAACTCAGAAGCCCTTACCTGGAAGTACCTGGAAGTCCACTTCCCATTAAAAATCAGAAAATAAAGTTGTAATTTGAGGGAATGCCCATCATTTGGGGTGTGGCTAAAGAAATTATGGCATATGAATGAGACAGAATATTACTGTGCTAAAACAAATGGAGAAATAAATGATTTCAGAAATATGAAAAAAATCAGAAAATAAATACAATTAACTCAAAGCAAAGGTATTTACCAAGATGGTATTAGGAGTAGCTTCTAGCTTCCCCATAAACCTGGACACACTCTCCAACAAATACCCATAGCAATCTTGGGGAAAGTGGGCACAAACAATGGTCATGTGACTCACTTATTATCATCACGGCAATTCACATCTGTAGAACTATAGGACTTTGGTATTCTTTTTCTCTTTGTGGCATTCCTACAAAGATCCCCATTGAACACAGTGTCTTTTCAGGGTAGGTTACTCATCTAGGTACCCAGGTTCTATTCCTCTTCACAGTTCAATTCCTGATCACCAAGACTAGGTCTCTTTTGAGGTCATTGTTAACTTTTTTCTTTGCTGTCAGAACTCCTGTATCTTGAAGCTGCTTCTTGCCCTGAGAAACTCCTTCTCTGTATCTGGAGAGACTGTGTTTCTGTGTCCTCCTCTGTATTTCTAACTCTTAAACTGACTCTCCAACCACTAGATGAGATATTTCATTTTAGGTAAATTATTCTTCTACTAGTTGCCATAGTTAATGCAGATGGAGAAGAAAGAAAATCTGCTCCTTATCTTCCCAAAGAGGTACAGAATTGGATATGTCCTTAATTGCTGAGTCTTGCCTCTACTTCCTCAAACTGACTAGTCTGTATCTTTTAAGGTTCATCCTTCAGCTATGGCCAATTATTGTTCATGTAATGGTATGACTCCCTTATGATACAGAGATATTACTTATTACTTATGAACACTTTAACATCTATAATTATTACAATCTGTGGTAGCTAGGTGGTCCATACAAAAAGAAAATGAATCTGTAAAAATCAGATAAAGGATATATTTAATAACATCTGAGATTCCTTCCATGTCTGTGATTCTAACATCCCTTCCAAATTAAAGTCTCCAGCTCTAAAAAGATGATTAATAGTCTTTTTTACTCCTTGTAGGCTTATAGCAAATATTCATAGAGGAATGAAACCCATAGGAAATTAAATATTTGTTAGAGCCCAGAGTTTTCCTGGTATAGCCAAATCAGGAGGCAGTGGAACAAATGCAGACTATGTTTCATAGTGGGGGTGGAGAATACAATCTGTCATAAGGCTGAGGCTTTGGAGAAACAAGTTGAGTCAGACCAAAAGTCAGCTTCAAAGATCACTGTTTCCTGCTTCCTGTTGTGGTGCTGATTTTTCCCCTTCACTTTTGTTTTCGTATCAGTGCCTGGCAAATAATAATTTTTATCTATCACTTATTTGTTATTTATAATAATATACAATTATATTTTAATATTTATACAAATAAATTAATATTTAATATTGTTTTAATATAGAATAAATAAATATTTATTTATTAATAGTATTCTTATAATTCCTATCAGTTCACCCAAGTCTTCTCATTTTTCTCTGAATGTCTCATCTTTGTCACTTCTTTTGGTACAATGTTATTCAATTACAGTTGTAACACAAGTTACCATTCTTTGCTCTATCATTCCCTTCAAAAGATGGTTTACACAGAAGAAGAAACCTGGAGGTTGGAAGAGGGGTTGTATCATAGAGGTACAGTTTTGTTTTCTTCCTTTCTTAGGAAGTACTAAGAAAAAACTTTTAAACATAACTGTAAATTCTGAGTTTTAGAATCCCCAAAAGAGCAAATATTCTCTTTCTTCCTTATGAGAGACCAAGGTTATTCTAGTTTCTGTCACTGCCAAACTCTTCTCCTCTTAGTTATCATCATTTCTCTTCTTCTGTCATATTTCTTTAAAAAGAAAAGTGGAAATGTAGCCAGGTACCACCCTTTACCATTCATTCTATGTCTCAGACTCTGTGCTAAGTGCTAGGGAATTGAAGAAAGACAAAACGAGCAGCCCCTGCTCTCAAGAAGTTCATAGTCTAATGGAGATGACTTGCAATGTGCAAACTGGATGATACAGAGGATAAATTGGAGAACATCTCAGAGAGAAGGTGCTATATTTTGTTTGTTTTTGTTTTTATTATCATGCAGAAAACACTTCCATACTGGTCATGGACATAAGAGCACATTCATACAAAACCAAAACCTCTTAATAAAACCAAAGAGACACTGATGTGAAAGATAGTATATTTGATCCATATCCATCTGACTTCAACAGTTCTTTCTCTGGAGGTGGACAGCATTCCCCATCATAGGTCTTTCAGGATTGTCCCAGATCAGTACATTGCTGAGAGTAGCCAAGTTTTCGCAGATAATCATCATACAATATTGTTGTTATTGTGTACATTGTTCTCCCAGTCCTGCTTATTTCATTCTGTATCAGTTCCTGTAGATCTTTCCAGCTTTTTCTGAAATCATCCTGTTTATCATTTCTTATAGCACAATAGTATTTCATCACCAACATGTACCATAATTTGTTCAGCCATTTCCCAATTGATAGATATCTCCTCAACTTCCAATTCTTTGCTACCACAGAAAAAAAGCAGCTATAAATATTTTTGTATAAGTTAGGTTCATTCCTCCTCCCCCCTCTTTTTAAAAATCTATTTGGGATACAGACCCCAAAGTGTTATTATAGGATTGAAGAGTATACAGTTTTATAGTCCTTTGGGATAGTTCCAAATTACCCTCTAGTATGGTTGGGTCAGTTCACAACTCCATCAACAATGCATTAGTGTCCCAATTTTGCCACATCCCCTCCAACATTCATTATTTTCCTTTACTGTCATATTTGTCAACCTTATTTTAATTTTCATTCCTCTAATCAAGAGTTATTCAGAACATTTTTCATAGATAGTGACCCAAGACCCAGACATCTTCTCTTTTTTGTTCTCTTTTTAAAAGACACATTTGTTTTAAAAGCCTCACCTTTTGCCTTAAAATAAAAACTAAACATCAGTTCCAAGGCAGAAAACACATAAGAGCTAGGCATTTGGGGTTGTAAAAATTAAATTAGTTTCTAGTAATAAAAGCATTATATTTTATGAGGTTTATTAAGATTATTAGAAATCAAGGATACAAAATAATAAACCACATGCCTAGGGCTGATTAGCTCATTCACAGCCTACTTACTACATGTTGCAATCCCCGAGTAGAGGAAGAAAGAGCTGCGAGTGAGCATAGAAGAGGAAGGAAGAGAGAGAGCCAAAGTAGGTGTTACAGCCAGTTTAAATACAAATTGTGATCTCGCCCAGGTGGGGACTCAGGTGAGATCATAGGGAATTCTGGGAAGTACTAAGGACTTCTGGGGATTGAAGTCTGGGGTTCAAATCTCCATTTTACAGGATTATGACTTACCCAGGGTCACACATTTGAACCCAGGTCCTCTTGTCTCTAGGCCTTGCTCTCTATTTACTGAGCCATCTAGCTGCCTCAAAAGACATCTGCTTTTGTGGCTTTGACTTAGTAGTGGTCTCCAAGCAAAATCAGTCAGCCCACCAGAAGAGATAAGACCATTTGCTGAGTATATTGTAGAAGAAATTTCTGTCCAGTTACAGGTTCTACTAGGTGGCTTCTGAAGCACCTTCTGGCTGAGATCCTTTAATACTAACACTGACCTGCACCCTCCAAGGCCTTCCTTACCATTATTGATTGAGCAGGCATGCTTGTTTGGTCTGGAGCACTACATTCAGCACTGAATGAACCATTGGAAGGGTATTGAAGTCAGTGCACAGTGGATTCACCCTGGTCTTGGTAGATAGATAAGCCTTCAACCAAGGCCATCCTACTAGGTCACTACATCAAGGTCAATGGCGAGACATTCATGGAAAGGGGTGGTGAATGGTATCTGTAGCACAATGTTTATGGGAGGGGATCATCCCATATGTTTATGTTTATGGGATCACAATAGGGTAGGATGATCACACCAATTCTATAGCAAAGTGTCAAGGTGGAAAACACAGTGCTCTGAAGGACTGAAGCTTTATACTTAAGTCATATAAAGTTTGCCAAAATTCCTGTATCCTACCTCTTGACCCAATACTTCTTTCTTGGCTTGATGTTCTTGGTGTCTAGATTTCCAGATCACTTGGATTTTGAGGTCTCTTGTCCCTGAACCAGCAGTTAGTTTAGGCATTTGGATCCTGGCTCAGACCCCTTATCAACTTCCCTAGAGAGGTACTCCCTCTGTTATATCTTCCAGTAATGTCCCAATCACCCCAAAGTTCCAACTTATATAATGCCTTTTTATACTTAAATATATCTGAATTTTTCTTTGCCATCTTCTCTTTCTATTTAAAAGCCAAAATGTATCAAGAATTTTTGTCTTGAATTATTTGCTTTTAATCTGTTCTCTCCCTGCCTCCTCCTTCTCCCCACTCCCTTGTAATTGAAAGTCTCTGCAGACAGCCCCCACAGCTGACTTATTTGTAATCCTTATAGAAAGCGGATCAGGAAGAATGATGCCTCAATTTTTATAATCACAGGGTCTTATTACAATATTTAAAACTGCATTATGCATGAAAGACTTTGTGAGAAATGAATTAAAATGATGTTCTATAGCTTGGCTTTCAAAATAAGACTTCACACCAAGCTGAGAACTTGAGCCACCTTACAAAAAAATAATCAGAACCCACCAGCCTGTGACATTCCCACTGTTCCAACTGAGAACTCTACAGTCATCTTTCAATTATTTGCACTGTTACAGATAAACAGTGGCTCAGACAATGCTGAGTGTAGAGTCAAGTTTATATATTTTAGCCATGTGTTCAAGGTCTTCCACCAGTTGAACCAACCTGCCTTTACAGTTTTTATCTCACACTTTTCTCCATGTACTACATATTCCAGCTGAGCTCGCTCTCTAGGTGGCCTACATTTCCCAATTTGTATATCCTTGTTCACCCTCTGTCCTAAAATACCATTTATCTCTATTGTATCCTGTCCAGTTTTTACTTATCTTCTAAGACCCAGCCCAGAAGTAACCTCTCCTGTAGGCAGTTAAGTGGCTCAGTGGATTGAAAGCCAGGCCTAGAGACAGGAAGTCCTGGGTTCATATCTGGCCTCAGGCACTTCCTAGTTGTGTGACCCCGACCAAGCCACCTTAACCTTTACTGCACTTCTGCCTTGGAACAACAATACACACTATTGATTTTAATACAAAAGGTAAGGGCTTTAAAAAAGTAACCTCTTCCATGAAACCTTCTTTAAACACCACCTAAGGAAATGATCTTCCTTCTTCAGAATTCTTAGAATACTTTATTTTTTGAAAGAATATTTGTGCCTTATTTTTTCTGTTACATATAAAAACAATTTTGAACATTCTTTTTTTTTTTTATAACTTCTTAGTTCCAAATTCCCTTCTCTTCCCCCAGAAGGCAAGCACTTTTGATATTAGTAATACATCTGCAATAATGCCAAACATATTTCCATGCTAGCCACATTGCAAAAGAAAACACAGACTGAAGACAAGAAAGAAAACAAAAGAAAAATTTAAAAAGTTTAAAAGACATACTTTGATCTCCATTCAGACTCCATCAGTTCTTTCTCTACAGGTAGATAGCATTATTCATCCTAAGTCCTTTGGAATTGTTTTAGATCACTTTAAAACTCTCCTATATAATTTGTTTCATTACCAGGAACAGAAAGGAACCCAATGATCTCCAAGATCCCTTTGGGTTAAAAATCTATGGTCTAAGACCCGCTGTTTTTGTATTATTTTATTTTTTTAAACCCTTACCTTCTCTCTTAGAATAAATATCAGTTCCAAGTCAGAAGAGCAGTAGGGACTAGGTAGGCTAAGTAACTTGCCCAGAGACACAAAGCTAGGAAGTGTCCAAGGTCATATTTGAACCAAGAACCTCTCAAGTGTAACAGTTAAAATTTAGGGGAGATGGGGAGACTGAGGCATCTGAGGCAGGTAGAAATTAGTTTCTCTCTGCAAGGAGTATTATATTTTTTTAGAGGTTTATTGAAGATTAAGGATTAAAGAAAATACAGGATAAGAAACACATGTCCACGCCATAGAGTGGCCTAGACACCACCTCACCTACCTTATGAAAAAAAGCCACGCCTGCCCCCAAAACGGAAGTCCTCCCGCCCCTCAAAAGCCTTTGAATCAGTTTTAATACCTTCTCGATCTGGCCCCAGGTGAGATTACAAGGCATTCTGGGGAAGTGAAGCAAAGGCTTGTGGGGATTGTAGTCCTGTATTTGAGTCTATTTTTTACACAGGTCTAGAACTGACTCTCCAATAAGCCACTTAGCTGCTCTGATCCATTGTGTTCTATAGTTATTTGCTTATTTCTTGATCCCTATATTTTAAATCCTTTTAATGATGGTTATGATGATATAGATGAAAGCTTCTATTAACTTAGTGCTTTATATTATAATTTTTTACATAAAACATTTTATTTCTACTCTCATACAACCTGTGAAAAAAGTAGCTTAAATATTAGTGTCCTCATTTTACAGCTATGAAAACTGAGACTTGGAGAAGGGGAATTCCTGACCTGGTCACAAAACTAGTAAAATGGCAGAACCAGAATTCAAGCCCAGGTCACCCAATTCTAATTTTGAGATTCTTCTCATCACAAAATTTTCATCTTACATTTGCCTGTCCCGTGCTTGCGTCACAGTATATTTTGTATTAGAGTTGTTTTTATTCAATATTCCTTACTGTAAGGGAAACATTGTAATGATATTTTTCAAGATAATAGCTTGTTTCTACTCGTACTTCACTTACAGTTTACAAAGCACCTTCTAGCCATCTCATTCATTGATAGTGTAACTGAGTGGAAAAGGCAAAAGTTCAGAGTCAAAAGACCTGGCTTCTGAAGCTAGCTCTTCCCATAATTAACTGGGTTTCAGTTTCTTTGCCTGCACAAGCAGAATTGTTGAACAAGATGATCTCTAAAGGTCTGTTTTGTCTCTAACATTCAGTAGGTTTCCTATCCTTCTATTCATCCTCTTCCAAATTCACACTAGCAGTTAGCACAGAGGCTTTTAGAAAATGGACACAGAATAAATGTTTTCTGTTCATTGTCATCAAATATCTATCCTCCACTTTCAGGGTCAGTGACTAGGTGGGACTGATGGGAGTAGCTGAATCAGTAAGCAGGAGTTTCACAGCAGATCATTAAGAGCCCTGCGGATAGAATATTCTTTGGATTTCATCACAGACCCTGAAGGCATCATTGCTCTTCCTTAGAGATCAGATTGTTTGTGCCTTCTCAGTCCTATCTACTGGCTAAAGGTCACCTTCCAGGTTCCAGTAATCAAGAAATATTGATTGTGGAATCATAGACCAGAGAATATAAGAGCTGGAAGGCATTTGAAAGGACTGGGCCCATCTCTTTGTTTTATAGATGAGGAAAATGAAGGTGGAGCAAATAAAGTATGCAAGGTCAGCAGTAGAATGCAATGAAGTTAGCATTGGAGTCTACATCTTTGGATTCTAAATCTAGGAATTTTCCACTTCACTCAAAAACAATAGGTATCAACCAAGTGTTAAATGGGGAAAGTGAGGCATACTAGAGAAGGACTACAGAACCATTAAACATTGCAGCTCTAAGGTGTTTATAGTCTCTTCCATTTATTCCATTATGTTTTACAGAACAGGAAACTGAGGCCTGGAGAAAGAAAAGTGAAACCCAGCAGATTTCGATCAGAATGAGATTAGAACCTAGGTTTTATTTACTTTGAGTTCAATATTGAGAATGTTTTAAGTCTTACTGTAGATTTTAGCTACTAAAGCTTAAAACTTTACCAAAGCTTTTGAAACACTGCCTCATTCAATCATTTAACAATGCATTTTGCTAGACACTAGGAGAGAAGTCATTTGGATAAATACACACACACTCACACTCTATAGAGTTTAGAGTCTAGTATTAGCATGAGACAGAAATGGATGGCTTTAATACCTGCTGAGTAGAGATGCAAGATAATGTGCTTTGTAGGGTCTGAAGGGGAAGAGTGTGTTCCTGAGAGTGACTGGGTGTCCAGGGAAGGCCTCATCTAAGAGCTGGCATTTGAGTTAGGTTTTAAAGGATAGGTACGTGGTCAGCTTGCAGAGATAGGGAGGAAGGGCATTATTGACATAGAAAATAGCTTGAACAAAGACTCAGCCGAAGGGAAGTACATGCCTCGTTTACTTACAGAAAGCAGACAAGAATAGTTAGAGTAGAATAAGATGAGAGGAAGCCGGAAATGGGTTCTGAGGGAAGCGATTTGTAAAGGTGAAGAATTATCTCACTTTCCCCTCACCAGGCATGGATTTTGCCCTGGAAGAGTTTATCCCTTGGGGAGTCAACATGCATACTTGCGGAGGAGATAAATAGAATCCTAAAGACATTATGCTTAGACCAAATGTCCCTATTAGCACAAACATGTATGTTTTAAGGCCCATTCCAATCCTAAAATTCTATATTGTATGTCCTAGAAAACTGTTGGCTTTTCTGTTTAATCATTGTATGAAAGTGGGACTTTCTAGACATGAAGACAGGATCCCTGGAATCACTGAAGATAGAGATCAGTTTGGTCCTTAGAGTCAGGAAAGGGTTCTAGGAGGAACTGAGATATATTTATGCTGAGCATGCATGTCACAACCAATGGAAGTCAGAGATACTCTATATTGTAACTGTAATCTGTAATCCACTGTAATCCAGTGACCTTTTCTGAGATCTCATTCTACCTGCCCTCTTCTTTGACATTGGCATCAGCCTTGCTTCTAAAATAATCTTTCCTCTTCTGGTTACTATCAGAATTCTTTCCATTTTCTGACTTATCTGATATTAAAGGGCAGTTACATGGTACAGTGAATAGAGTATCAGACCTAGACTCAGCTTCCTGAGTTTAAATCTGACCTCAGGCAATTACCAACTATGTGACCCTGGTCAAGTCACTTAGCCCTGTTTGCCCCACTTCCTCATCTTTAAAAATGAGCTGGAGAAGGAAATGGCAAATCACTTCAGTATCTTTGCTGAGAAAACTGTGGTCATGAGGAGTCAAACATGACTGGAATGACCAAACAACATCTCCTCTTTCATTCTCAGTACTCTTTGGTAGGCTGTCATCTTTCTCCTCTCTGCTAAGAGTGGACACTCTCAAGCCTCTGTCCTGTACCCTTTTCTTTCCTCACACTACACTTTTCCTCAGTGATCATTTATTCCCAGGAGTCACTTGTTGTCACTTTTATGCAGATCAATCCCAAACCCATATATCTAGCCATAATCACTCTCCCCAACTCCAGAGCCACATAGATAATGCTTCTTGGACTATTCCCCCTGGATTTTCCAGAGACATTTAAAATTCTACTTGCCCAAAGGGGACGTCATTATATTTTCACCAAAATCTCTCTCTTCTTTAATGTTTCCCATTTCTATTGCTATTACTATCCTTCCAGTAATTCAATTTTTTAAGCACAGGATCATCCTGGACTCTTCTCTCTCTTTTATCTCTCCACTACTTCACTTGGTCAGTTGACAAGTCTTGTCAATTCCATCTCCACAACATGTCTGTCCCATTCTTTCCAATAATAGGGTTACCATCTCAGTTCAAGTGAACATCACCTCTTGCCTAGACTGTCGTAGTAGAATCCAACCATGTCTCTTTGTCATTGTGCTCTCTCCTTATCAGTCCTCCACACAGCTGCCATATTGACAACCCTAAAAAGCAAATAGGAATATTCCACTCTACTAAAAAATCTCCCCCTCTCTCTCCTCCCCCTTCTCTTTCTACCTCGACTTTCTTTTCCTTTCTCTCTTCTTACTTCCATTTTCTTTCTCTCTGTCTCTCCTCTCCTGCTCTTTTTTCCTTCTTTTCCTTTCTGTCCCTCCTTCTCTTCCTTTCCCTCCAGGCTCCCCCCTCCTCTCTCTCTTTCCTATTCCCCACCTTCCTCTTTGAGGTCAAGAGCTACTCCATTTTCTTCTTCATACCTAATAGAACTTTGATCCTAGTAATTGCTGAATAAGTCCATGTGGAATCCTCCAGGACTGGTTTGAGGGTAAGACTATGAATGAGATATAATCCATGATGCAGATGATCTGGAATTGGTACTAGAGAGATTATCAGTGAAAAGAAATCCAATCAGAATCTTTAATGTATGGTAGACTGGTTTGTCAGAAAGTTTTTTTTTTTTAAACCCTTACCTTATGTCTTGGAGTCAATACTGTGTATTGGCTCCAAGGCAGAAGAGTGGTAAGGGCTAGGCAATGGGGGTCAAGTGACTTGCCCAGGGTCACACAGCTAGGAAGTGGCTGAGGCCAGATTTGAACCTAGGACCTCCCGTCTCTAGGACTGGCTCTCAATCCACTGAGCTACCCAGCTGCCCCCTGTCAGAAAGTTTTGATGAAGAGTCATCAGACCTAGGAGTAGCTAGGTGACTCAATGGATAGAGAGACAGGCCTGGAGATAGGAGGTCCTGGGTTCAAATCTAGCCTTAGACACTTCCTAGCTGTGTGACCCTGGGTAAGTCACTTAACCCCAATTTCCTAGCTCTTACTATTCTTCTGCCTTGGAACCAATACTTAGTATTAATTCTAAGACAGAAAGTAAGGGATTTAAAAAGTCATTAGAGTGTTATCCTTGACTTTTCTGCTATGGGATTTGGGACAAGTCACTTCAACTCTTTTGAAACTAGCCTCCTCCTCTGACAAACATGAATAACATAATAATATCTGTGTTGTCTACCTCACAGGGCAGGCACAAGGCTCATATCCAAGGAAGTGAAAGAGTCATCCTCCAGTGCTGATAGATATTGCTATTTTCCTTGCTCAGAATGGTTTTTTCAGCCATCATGAAAGGAAAACTCACTAATATCTCCATGTTTTGCTTGAAGGAATCCCAATGGCCTTACTTGTTTGCTGTGATCACCATTCCTGCCTTTGTTCAACTCGTGAGCCTCCCTTTTCTGCCAGAAAGTCCACGGTATCTACTCTTTGAAAAGCATGACGAGGATGGGGCCGAAAAAGGTACGAGCCTGTTTTGTCCTACACTACATAGGGCTGGGTCCTGCCCTTGAATCTGGGCATGTGGTATGGCCAGGTCATAGAGTGTGTGTATGTATGTCTGCATGCCTTTCCACACATATAAATATACGCATTCATAACACCCATTTTTATGTGTGCATATATGCATATATACATATATGCACATCTGTGGTTTTCATTTTTACTTCTAAAAAGTTTGAGAAAGATTTCTTCTTATTTGAGTGACTAGGGAACAGAATGAAGAGAATACTGGACTTAAAGTCAGGAGTCCTGCCTTTGCCGTCTGACTGTGTGATCTTGGGTAACTTATTTGACTTAATTTTCAATTTCCTCACTTAAAAAATAGAGATCAGAAAATCCCCAAATGCTAAAGTTGGAAAGATCTTGGAGATCTTGTCACCTAACTTCTTTATTTTATAGATGAGGAAACAGGGACCCTGAGAGACTGAATATGTACCCTGTTTATATCACAGTTAATGGAGAAGGCAAACTTTGAAACCAGATCCTCTGCCTACAAATCCTGTTCTTCCCATATGCAATATATAAGATCATAGGATTGTGGTTGTATTAAAAGAAGATTAATAAGCTTATGGCTTTTCTCACACTGAGCCTTAGTTTCTTTTTCTGTAAAATGACAAGGTTTGATTAGATGAACCCTGGGGACAGCTAGGTGGCTCCATGAACTGAGAGCCAGGCTTAAAGATGGGAGGTCCTGGGTTCAAATCTGAACACAGGCACTTCCTGGCTGTGTGACCCTGAGCAAGTCACTTAATCTCCATCTCCTAGCCCTTACCACTGTTCTGTGTGGGAACATAGTATTAATTCCAAGATGGAAGTTAAGGGTTTAAAAAAATCTCTGACAACATAACACTGTGTTTTCCTCTATGGAAAGTGCTTTGGCAACTATGTGGGATTATTTTTTCTTCATATACTGTGAATTCTTGTTCTAAATTCTATAAATGTACTAATGTGTGGGGCAATATTGCAATAACAGTAACTACTTATGGTTTTTC
The DNA here is from genome assembly GCF_027887165.1 of Monodelphis domestica. Lineage (NCBI taxonomy): Eukaryota > Metazoa > Chordata > Mammalia > Didelphimorphia > Didelphidae > Monodelphis > Monodelphis domestica. The sequence goes on along the minus strand of NC_077232.1, from coordinate 91,768,502 downwards.
CCCATAGCAACAATAATATATTAAACTGACTTGCTTTGTTATTTTAAGATCTATCTGTACTAGATTGCCCTGTGAGTTATAGGTTTCAAAAATATAACTGTACATTGAAATCATTGGCCTCCTCCACATTTTTAGGGTCATTAGGAAGATGGATCTGGCTAGAGGCTGGGATGCTAGTAACACATCAGTAAGATATTAAGCCCTTCAAATATAGCCATAGTGGTTATGGCAGATGTGAAGAAAAGATCCTAGAACATGCACATAGAATGGTCAATCTGGAAAGGATCTAAATGAGATTTTAAAAAATCTGCTCTCCTTCCATATGCACTGCTCTCTGTTCCCAATGATACCCTTCAATAACAGTAAATATAAATAGGCAGGCTGGATGGTGCAGTGGATAGAATATTGGGTCCAGTGTCAGGAAGACCTGAGTTCAAACCCAGCCTCATATGCTTGCTAGCTGTGTGACTCTGGGTAAGTCATTTAACCCTGTTTGCCTCAGTTTCCTAATCTATGAAATGAATTGAAGAAAACAATGGCTAAACACTATAGTATTTTTGCCAAGAAAACTTCAATGAAGTCATGAATAGTTGGACATGATTGAAATGGCAGAATGATAGAAATGATAGAAAAGATGAAGAAAGTTGTTCCAGTTGGATTCTTAGCTGGTTGAATGTCCATATGGAGAATGTTAACAGTTCCTCTTGCAAGAACTGAGAATTATAGACTTTCCATTTACAAAACCTTTGGGAACACTTTGCTGTAGTTGAGGGAGTTCTGGTCCCCTTAGCACTAAGTAGTGGTCAAGGCTGAGGAGAAGACCACAGTTGGGAGCTGGCCAGTCCTGAATAGTCAGGGATTCAATCTAATATGAAGGAATGGCCACATTCCCAGGAGACTTTAGTGGCCTGATCACCAAGAGGTGAGGGAGGAACCTATGTGGTTAATAGCATTAGGAAGAAGCCCAAGTAGGCAAAGACTCCCCCATGCAATCTGAGAAGACTGAGGAGCTACAATCCTGAGGATGGAGGGAGGGAATAGACTACTGAGGAGCAGCAAGGAATGAAATTCTTATCTTTTTCTATATTCTGATATCCCCACCCCCAATATTACTTCTACCTCTTATATTAACATTTCTGACAATGAAATTCCAAGATGGAGAGGACAGAGGGATGTAACAGGTATACAAAAAATATATCCTAGGAAAATGTGACAAGGGGTCAAGTTCTCCATTAAGAGATCTTCCTCTAAATAATCTCAAATTATAGAATTTGGTTTCAGAACTTGGAAAGGAATTGTGCTGTTGAATTTAGCTTTGAAACATTATTTGCAGGGCTAGTGAGATGGCTCAGTGGATCAAGAGCCAGGCCTAGAGAGAGAAGTTCCTGGGTTCAAATCTGATCTCAGGCACTTCCTAGATATGTGACTCTGGGCAAGTCATTTCACCACTATTGCCTAGCCCTTGCTGCTCTTCTGCTTTGGAACCAATACAGTAGAGTATTGATTCCAAGAAAAGAAGGTAAGGGCTTAAAAAAAATAGAAACATCATTTGCCTTCATCCTCTTCCTTCTATTTATATTTCCACCAGTACAATCACTTTTTGCCTGAACAATACTAACAGTTTCCTAATTGGTTTTCCTGACACAAAAGGTCTCTTCTCTCTCCAATCTATTCTTCACCCAGATATTAAAATTATTTTCCTAAAGCACGGGTCTGACCACATCATCAACATGCCCCCAAACATTCTGTGGTTTCTTCTGGCATAAAATACTAATCTCCTTACCTTGACATTAAAATCATACCTTCTACCATCCAGATCAGAACATCCTTTCTTACATTATTTCCATTTCCTCTCTTTCTTTCACTCCTTCATGCTCCAATTAATCTAATCTTGTTACCAGTTCTCTTATACCCTGCCCAACCTTTACCTCCACATTTTTACACAGGTCTTCTTCATTCCTAAAACAGATGCCCTGTGGGCAGCTAGGTTGCTCTGTGGGTAGAGAGATGGAGGTACTGGGTTGAAATCTGGTCTCAAACACATCTTAGCTGTGTTACTCTGGGCAAGTCACTTAACCCTATTGTCTAGCCCCTAACACTCTTCTGTCTTAGAATCAATATACACAAACAATATACTTTTATTTTAAGACAGAAGGTAAAAGTTAAAAAAAAAGGAAACAGATGCCCTCCTCACCTCTTGGTAAAATCTCTTTCCTTTAAGCCTCAGATCTGATATCTTTTCTTCTTTTTTGCCTTCTCTGGTTCCTCCAAAGCAAAGCAATTTCTTGTGTCTCGGGAATTTCCAGAATACTTAATTGGCCTGACTCTCCCTTTATCAGCTTGTCACATTTTCCTTGGGTGTCATACCTTTTTTTTTGTGTATCTGTTGCACTCTCTGTCTTCTCCCTCCAATTAGATCATAACATCCTTAAGGCCAAAGACTGTGCCATTTTAAAATTTCAGTATCCTCAGTACCATCCATTAGATCTTGTACATTCCAGAGTTAAAACAGTGTTTGTTGACTTGACTAGATCATAGGAGTTTTCTTTTTTATCTGTAGTGAATTACTATGGCCTGGTAGACTAGAACAGGCTGAGGAAACAATGGGACTTCAGCTCAGAATTTGGTATTAACTAATTTGGTGACCACGGGCAGCTAGATGGTTAGTCAATAGAATGCTGTGCCTGAAGTCAGGAAGATTCAACTTCCTTAGCTCAAATCCAGCTACGTGACTCTGGGCAAGTCACTTAACTGTGTTTGCCTCAGTTTCTTCACTTATAAAATGAGTTGGAGAAGGAAATGGCAAACCACTCCAGCATCTTTGCCAAGAAAACCCCAAATGGGGTCATAAAAAGGAGGACGGGACTGAAAAACAACTAAAAATAAAAAAAACATATATATACACATAAACCGGGTGGCCATGAGCAGGTTGCTTAATTGGCTCTCCCCAACTCCAACTTCTATTTCCTTATCTGTAAAGTAGGAACAAGAATATTTATGATAATTCCTTCATAGAGAAATAATGAGGATAACACTCTGTAAACCTTAAAGTGACACTCAAACTTAAGTCATAATTATTATGAAGACATCCCTAGAGGGTGGCACGGACCCCTTATGTGCCCTCACTGATTTCAAAGTACTAGAGTAAAGCTCCAAGAATAAAGAAATCTAGTGGCATTCCCCCACCTCTGTCAAATTCAAGTTTGCCCTTCTAACAGGAGCTTTGTATCTTAAAAAAGACTGAAGCCATCTACCTTAGCTTGTGTTTGCCCAATGTGCCCATCAAGACTTAGCCCTGGGCCTGCTGTCATTTCCTGTACAGAAGTACTCTTGACTGAAGGGGCCATTCCATGCTCAAATATGATTCAATAAGACACATCCTGGCTAACAGGCAAGTCACAATGTTTCAAACAGAGCACCAGGGGAGCAAACTGTAAACCCCTAGATCATGAAATATTAGACCACGTAGAACAGAGAATATTAGTGTTGAAAGGGACCTTGAGGTAGAACACATGGAATGCCAGCACTACAAGAGACCTTAAACCATACGACAAAGGATGTCAGAAGTACAAGGAATGTTCTAACTTTGAGCATCTCCCTCCCACCAGAAGCCTAGACTCCATCCCTGGCCCCTCTGGCTCTAATAGGTGAGCTTTTCCCTTATTATGAGGGAATCCCACCTCTGGACCACTTCTTGGCTCACCATCCATACCTTGTGAGTACCATGCTTTTGCTTTCTAGCAGCTTCCCTTTAAATGTTTCCCCCATTTAGAATATAAACTCTTTGAAGACAGTGGCTGCTTTGTTTGTTTACATTTGTATACCCAAAACTTAGCACAGTGCCTAATACATATTTAGCTCTTAATGCTCTTTACCTCTTTATTTTATGTATATCTGCACACACATGCATGTGCATGTATGTATGTCTTATCTACCTACCTAGCAATTTATCTACAGTAGAACGTTAGCTCTAGCAGGGACTGATAAAAAGAATATAGAGTATCATAACTACAAGAGACCTTAAAACACAGAACATAAGAAATTAAAGCTCTAATACAGAACATAAGGTAGAAGTCCTTCAAGGGATCTTAAAACATGGAAGATAGATCAAAGATGAAATAATCTTTAGAATCTAGAGCATAAAAATTTAAAAACAGAAGGAACCTTAAAACATAGATTGTCATAGATCTGGAAGATACTTTACTATATGGATATCAAAGAGCAGAAAGGGACCTTAGAGATTCTCTAGTTCAAACTCATAACTTTACAAATAAGGAAGTTGAGGCCAAGAGATAAGCAACTATCTTTCCAGTAGTACAGTGTATTGGTAGCAGATTGCCAGACTAGTCTTCTTTCCATTGCTCCACCTCATTCCTTTAAACTCTTTTTCCTTCTAAGCAGGGAAAGGTGTGTAATGTTCTCATTCAAGTGGCTCTATCACTGCCACACTCACCCCCACTGTTCTCTCCTTTTGGCTGACAGACAATTCTCCATTTCCTCACTTTCTCATTTCAGCATTCCCAGGGCAGGCTATTGCCTGCTTATCTTCTGAGGTGGCATTTAAGAATCTCTTATATTGAACTCCAGACACAACAAATTGGACCTGAAGCGTGCTGTTACCATGGCATTCAAAAGATTGCCTTTGGAGTCCCGTTAACATCTACAGACATAGGTCAAAATGAAAACTACTAGGGTAGATCATGTTTTGCTAGAGACTGAGAATACATTTTAAGAAAGCAACAAATTTGCTTTTCTTTAGTTTTTGATTTATTTTGTATTATTTTAGAGAATTGTTAAACCTAATTAATATGGTATCATGAAAATCCCTGGACTTGGTGTTAGGAGACTTGGGTTCAAGTTCTGACTCTACCGTTGGTTAGCTGTGTCATTTGGGACAAATAATTTCATTTGACTAAACTTCCATTTCTTTATGCATAAAAGGGGAATAATGAAGCCAAGCTATATAATTCAGAGTGGTTGGGAGGCTCAAAAGAGATAATCCAAATGACAGTGCTTTAACTGTAAGGCTTGTGACTGTAAGGAACTAAAAGTTATTATTATTAATTATTTTGCTTGGGTTCTTGCTTATGTACTGTGATGATCCATGCAAAAAAATTTTTACCCCACCAGAGAACACTGAGAATTGTATTCAATCAATCAAATGCCAAACAAGTATAAGACACCATGCTAGGTTCTGGAGATAGAAGATAAAAATAAAATGGTCCTTGCCTTCAAGGAGCTTACATTCTACTGTTTCCCCTATCTAACCAATTCTGTATAGGAGCTTTCAAACATGAGTCCATCCTAAACCATTTGTCAGATTAGGAACTATATTGAATCAACACTCAACAACTATTTATCAAGTGCCTACAAAATGCCAAGCAAGAAGTCAGATTCAAGATGAAGGAACAGAAGGGAGAAATGGAAGGTACTACCAAGAAAGGAAAGCTACCAATGAGTTAATGGGTTTCACTGTATGACTTTGGCTTTCAAATAAAGATTGGCTGCATAGTAATGAAGGAACAGACAAATCCCCCACTTGCCAGGATATACAAGTAGGCTTTTGAATTAATCCAAAGAGCTTGATTGCCAGGCTGACTGAAGGTAGCTGAAGGGGGTGAGAAGAGGACTACTCCAAGGAACAGCACAGTGGAAAATTTTAAGAGGAGAATGTGGGTGAGTTGAAACTATTTCCTGAACCAGCCAGGAATAGTATTATTGGGAAACTTCTATAGCCTCCCAAGACATGGAAGAATACTTCTTAACGTGTTTGAAAATGTCATGAAAGAACTTTCAGTAAATTACTGTATTAAACACCATTCCTGTGGCTTCTCTGCACATGTTAATGAAAAGAGTATGAGGGAATAAGGGAAAACTTTGAGATTTTATTTCAGGGCCAGGTGGTGGTGGGGGAATAAAAGTCTAGTTAAAATATGTCAAATGAAGGCATTTATTCCCCTGCTGAAATGCACCTCAACTAAATTCAGTGAATATTTATTAAGTAGCTACTATATACAGAGAGCCATGCTATGCAAGTATGGGGGGTGGTAATAAAAAGGAAAATCATATTGCATCTTTGCTTGTAAGAAACTTAGGATCAAATGTGGAAGATGAGACATGAATAAAGAAACTAGATAAGATTGAGTGTGGCAAATGACAAAAAGAGAGTATAAGGGATTACTTGAGGTCTGAGGAGAGAGAGAACATTTTTGACTATGGTGATTGGAGAAGGCTTCTTGAAAGAGGTCTTATTTGAGCTGGACCTTGAACAGTAGCTGGGATCATAGAATTTATAGCTCAATATAAACAGTGCACATCATCTGGTCCAATTCTCTTATATAACATATGACTTAATGGAAGGACACTGATTTTGGAATGGAAGGACATGGACAGGATTTTAACTCAAGTTCTTTGATTCCAAATATTTCCATTATGCCCCATTGCCTGAAATCATAACATCGAACGTAATAACACAGAAAATAACAACTTATATGTACATACTTTTTTGTTGTCCATTTATTCATTCATTCAGTCATTGTCATTGTTCATTCAGTCATGCCCAACTATTCATGACTCCCCCCCACACACATACCTTCGGGGTTTTTCTTGGTATAGATACTGGAGTGGTTGGCCATTTCCTTATCCAGCTTATTTTATAGCTGAGGAAACTGAGGAAAATGGGGTTAAGTGACTTGCCCAGGGTCACATAGTCAGTGTCTGTGGCTAGATTTGAACCCAGGAACTTGCATCTTCCTGACCCTAGAGTCTATACTCTCTCTATTGGCCAAAGGAAGAGTATGATGATTTATCTGAATTGATTAGAAGTAAAATAAATAGAGCCAGGAAAACACTATTGAGATGGAGTAAGGAATTTATTAGAGACATCAGAAAATGTGTGAGCAAATACAATGGGATAGGAAGCATGAGACCTTCATGAAGAATGGAAAGTAATCTTGTTTATCTGAGAAGTAGAGGAGGAGGAGGAGGAGGAGGAGGAGGAGGAGGAGGAGATAGTGCTTGGCAGATTTTATAGAGCCTTGAAATTCAGCCTTTGTGTCAGTAGGCAGCAGGAAATGTTATCTTATGCATGGATTTGTATATAAGCTGACTAATTAGGAAAGTAGAATAAACTTGTCATCCATCATTATATAAATGCCTTGTATGTGTATAGAACTGTGCTAGCCACCATGAAATAAAAATAAGAAGAATCTATGCCTAACTTTGAAGAGTTTATTTGTTCTTCCGGTTAAGGGGTCAGAAGAAGGAGAATAAGCATTTATTAAGCACCTTCTATGAGCTATGTCAAATGCTTTAAAATATTATTTCATTAAATCCTCACAATACCCCTGTGAGGTATGTGCCAGAAGGTAAGTTTTATATAAAAAGCAGAGATGATTGGGAGCAGCTGGGTGGCTCAGTAGATTGAGAGCCAGGCCTGGAGATGGGGTGTCCTAGGTTCAAATCTGGCCTCAGACACTTCCCAGCTGTGTGACCCTGGGCAAGTCACTTGATCCCCATTGCTTAGCCCTTACCACTCTTCTGCCTTGGAACTAATACACAGAATTGATTCTAAGGAGTAGGGTTTTTAAGAAAGAAAGAAAGGAAGGACGGAAGGAAGGAAGGAAGGAAGGAAGGAAGGAAGGAAGGAAGATGACTCAAGGCAGTATGTAAGTCAAGTGATTTGTTATGTGGCATAGGCTCCAGTACCATAGCTATGCAGAGAAGGGAGAAATCAAACAGCCTAGAGTACACAATAAAGAGTTTGTAAAAGAAAGGGTACTTGACTAGAGCCTTGGGAGAATGAGTAAATGATTGACCTAAATGTAGTAGAAATTACCATTTGGGAATATTAGAAGATGAAGCTAAGTAGGGTAGAGAGGAATTATAGAGGTCTTTGAATATTGAGGTGGTAAGTTTAGACTTCCAAAGGCAATGGAGGGCCTACTATAAAGTCATTAGCAAGGAAGCAACTTCAGAAGTATCCTGGTTCCCATCAGCCTCCCGCCAATGCTGTCTCTCCCAAAGTGATGATGCTGTTTTTAAGGCTTTCTCCTAGGACCATATTGACTTACATCATTACCAAAAGGTGACAGAAAAAAAAAAGAACCTACTGACAATGGAATCTAAAGAACTAGAGAGTTTAGTCACGTATCTAAGTTTGTGCTTTAGAGTTAACGACTTTGCTCATTTTAGGAATGTTATGCCAAGGCCAAAGGCTTAACTTATGGTAAAAGAACATTTTTGAAGCTCTGAACTTTGAACTTGTCAGCCTGGATTTGGTACCACATTTTGCATAAGCAGAACACTTTAAAAACTGAGAGCTGCTTTTTAAAATTCAAACAGGCACATTAAATATTTAGGAGCCTGGTGTCCTGGAAAGAGTACTGGATTTGGAGTGAAAGATCCTCTGTTTAAATCCTGTCCCTGTGTATTCACAGTCCTAACCATGTGGCCTTTAGCAAATAATTTCATCTACTCTGCACCTCCATTTTGTTCTCTTTAAAATGGCAGGAGGTGGGGTAGGGGGTAGCAGTTGGTCGACAGGAAAGCTCCCATATGGACCAAAATATTCATAGCAACCAAAAATTAGAAGCAAAGGAGCTGCCTACTTATTGGAGAATGGCCAAAATAGTGATGGTACACAAATGCAGTGGGACTACTGGACTACAAGAAATGGTAGCTCTAAAGACTTCAGAGAAAGATGTTATGATAGAATGCATATATAGTAAAACAAGCAAACTTCCCATCAAAAGTCTCCAGAACACAGGGAAGCCCAGGCTCCCCATCCATCCTCACTGACTGCTGAACTTTAAGCCAATCAAAAGCCTCCAGAGGACAGGAAAGCTCAAACCCCCAACAACCCTCCCTCAGAGATTACACCAAGAGATCTTCTGTTAAAACTCCAAGAGGGGAGACTGATAGAAGTCCCTAAAAAACAAAAAAAATGAGAGGAACAAGAGCACAGACAAATACAGGGAGGAAAGAAGGGGTGAATTTGAACAAACAACAGAAACAGAAGAAAGAAACTACAATAGACAGCTACTACTCACCAAATGGAACAGAGGGGGAGAGATCAGCAAACGATAAACCAGAAATCCCAGCGAATTGGATACAGGCTGTGGAAGAACTCAAAACACAGCTAAGAGAGGCTGAAGACAATTGGGAAAAGAACTTAAAAATTAAGATAAGTCATCTGGAAACAGAGGCACTTGAACTAAAACAAGAAAATAGTGTCCTGAAAGCCAAAATCATCCAGCTGGAAAATGAGGCAAAGGAGATGAAAGATGAAGCAAAGGAGATGAAAGACGAGATAAAGAGGATGAAAGACAATCTTCAAAGAAACTCAGACCAGAAGGAAAAAGACGACCAAAAAGCCAAAGATGAAATCCAATCTTTAAGAACCCGAATAAAACAACTAGAATCAAGTGACCTCACAAGGCAGCAAGACACTATAAGACAAAACAAAAAGAATGAAAAAATTGAGGAAAATGTGAAGCATCTCATTCACAAAACAGACGATTTAGAAAATCGTTCAAGAAGAGACAATTTAAGAATAATTGGACTACCAGAAGACCACGACAAAAGAAAAAGCCTGGACATAATACTAGAGGAAATTATCCAGGAAAACTGTCCCGAAATCCTAGAACAAGAGGGGAAAGTGGAGATTGAAAGAATCCACAGATCACCCCCTGTTTTTAATCCCCAACTGACAACACCAAGAAATGTTATAGCCAAATTCAAAAACAATCAGATAAAAGAACAGGTATTACAAGCTGCCAAAAAGAAACCATTCAGATACCATGGAAACATGGTGAGGATAACACAGGATCTTTCTGCATCCACACTGAAGGACCGAAAGGCATGGAATATGATATTCCGGAAAGCAAGGGAACTAGGCCTACAGCCAAGAATAAAATACCCATCAAAACTGGCTATATTCTTACAGGGGAAAGTATGGTCATTTAACACAACAGAGGAATTCCAAGCATTCATAAATAAAAGACCAGACCTGAACAGAAAATTTGAAGTCCAGCCACAGAATTCAAGAGAATCATCAAAAGGTAATTAAAAAAGAGGGGAAAAACAACAACAACAACAAAGGTTTTTTTTAAGAGACTCAATAAGTTAAAATGATATGTATCCCTATAAGAAAAGAGGTCATTGGCAACTCTTAAAAACTGTTGCTATCACCTAAGCAGCTAGAAGAACTATACTCAGAGGGAAGGGACAAACTGTATAGGATGAAAGGACAAGACATAAATAGGTATATAGAGATATGCATGCATAAATACATATACATGTGTATGTATATATATATATATATACATGACTAAAGCTAAAAAAGAAAAGAGGTTATGACTAAAAGAAAAGGGAAAAGAAACAAATGGGGGTAAATTTATATGTCACAAAGAAGCTCATGGCGGGAGGGGGGAGAACATCGATACACTGGAAGGGTAAAGAGGTCGGAGATAGGAAATATTCAACTCTTACGTACTTTGAAACTGACCCAAAGAGGGAAGAACAATCCAATCCATTGGGGAAGAGAATAGATTTGCGCCCTATAGAGGAGTAGAAGGGTAAAAAACAGACTGGTGGGGAGGGAAGCAGTACAAGGGAGGGAGAGGGTGGGGGGGGAATTTTTAAAAAGACTACAGGGGTAAATAAGGGAGGGAATTAGAAGGGAGGGGGGTAGAAAGGGAAATACAAGGGGGACTGATTTAAAGTAAATCACTGGACTAAAAGGTAGAGCTGAAGAAGAAAGGTTAGAATTAGGGAAGGATATCAAAATGCCAGGGAGTCCACAAGTGACAGTCATAACATTGAACGTGAATGGGATGAACTCACCCATAAAACGTAAACAAATAGAAGAATGGATTAGAATCCAAAACCCTACCATATGTTGTCTCCAAGAAACACACATGAGGCGGGTAGACACCCACAAGGTCAGAATTAAAGGATGGAGTAAGACCTTCTGGGCCTCAAGTGACAGAAAGAAGGCAGGAGTGGCAATCATGATATCTGATAAAGCCAAAGCAAAAATAGACCTGATCAAAAGGGATAGGGAAGGTTATTATATTTTGTTAAAAGGGACTTTAGATAATGAGGAAATATCACTAATCAACATATATGCACCAAATAATATAGCACCCAAATTTCTAATGGAGAAACTAGGAGAATTGAAGGAAGAAATAGACAGTAAAACCATATTAGTGGGAGACTTAAACCAACCATTATCAAGTTTAGATAAATCAAATCAAAAAATAAATAAGAAAGAGGTAAAAGAAGTGAATGAAATCTTAGAAAAATTAGAATTAATAGACATATGGAGAAAAATAAATAGGGATAAAAAGGAATACACCTTCTTCTCAGCACCACATGGCACATTCACAAAGATTGACCATACATTAGGTCACAGAAACATGGCACACAAATGCAGAAAAGCAGAAATAATAAATGCAGCCTTTTCAGACCACAAGGCAATAAAAATAACGATCAGTAATGGTACATGGAAAACCAAATCAAAAACTAATTGGAAACTAAACAATATGATACTCCAAAATCGTTTAGTTAGAGAAGAAATCATAGAAACAATTAATAATTTCATCGAGGAAAATGACAATGGCGAGACATCCTTTCAAACCTTTTGGGATGCAGCCAAAGCAGTAATCAGAGGTAAATTCATATCCCTAAGTGCATATATTATCAATCAATTGGAAATGCAAATAAAAAAACTCGAAAGTGACCAAATTAAAAACCCCCAGCAGAAAACCAAACTAGAAATCCTAAAAATTAAGGGAGAAATTAATAAAATTGAAAGTGATAGAACTATTGATTTAATAAATAAGACAAGAAGCTGGTACTTTGAAAAAACAAACAAAATAGACAAAGTACTGGTCAATCTAATTAAAAAAAGGAAGGAAGAAAAGCAAATTAACAGCATCAAAGATGAAAAGGGGGACATCACCTCTGAGGAAGAGGAAATTAAGGCAATCATTAGAAATTACTTTGCCCAATTATATGGCAATAAATATACCAATTTAAGTGATATGGATGAATATATACAAAAATACAAACTGCCTAGACTAACAGAAGAGGAAATAGAATTCTTAAATAGTCCCATATCAGAAAATGAAATCCACCAAGCCATCAAAGAACTTCCTAAGAAAAAATCCCCAGGGCCTGATGGATTCACCAGTGAATTCTATCAAACATTCAGAGAACAGTTAATCCCAATAGTATACAAACTATTTGACATAATAAGCAAAGAGGGAGTTCTACCAAACTCCTTTTATGACACAAACATGGTACTGATTCCAAAACCAGGCAGGTCAAAAACAGAGAAAGAAAACTATAGACCAATCTCCCTAATGAATATAGATGCAAAAATCTTAAATAGGATACTAGCAAAAAGACTTCAGCAAGTGATCAGAAGGGTCATCCACCATGATCAAGTAGGATTTATACCAGGGAGGCAGGGCTGGTTCAATATTAGGAAAACCATCCACATAATTGACCACATTAACAAGCAAACCAACAAGAACCACATGATTATCTCAATAGATGCAGAAAAAGCCTTTGATAAAATACAACACCCATTCCTATTAAAAACACTAGAAAGCATAGGAATAGAAGGGTCATTCCTAAAAATAATAAACAGTATATATCTAAAACCATCAGCTAATATCATTTGCAATGGGGATAAACTAGATGCATTCCCAATAAGATCAGGAGTGAAACAAGGATGCCCATTATCACCTCTATTATTTGACATCGTACTAGAAACACTAGCAGTAGCAATTAGAGAAGAAAAAGAAATTGAAGGCATCAAAATAGGCAAGGAGGAGACCAAGTTATCACTTTTTGCAGATGACATGATGGTCTACTTAAAGAATCCTAGAGATTCAACCAAAAAGCTAATTGAAATAATCAACAACTTTAGCAAAGTTGCAGGATACAAAATAAACCCACATAAGTCATCAGCTTTTCTATATATCTCCAACACAGCTCAGCAGCAAAAACTAGAAAGAGAAATCCCATTCAAAATCACCTTAGACAAAATAAAATACCTAGGAATCTACCTCCCAAGACAAACACAGGAACTATATGAACACAACTACAAAACACTCGCCACACAACTAAAACTAGACTTGAGCAATTGGAAAAACATTAACTGCTCATGGGTAGGACGAGCCAACATAATAAAAATGACTATCCTGCCCAAACTTATTTATCTATTTAGTGCCATACCCATGGAACTCCCAAAAAATTTCTTTACTGATTTGGAAAAAAGCATAACAAAGTTCATTTGGAATAACAAAAGATCAAGGATATCCAGGGAAATAATGAAAAAAAACACTAATGAGGGGGGCCTAGCAGTCCCAGACCTCAAACTATATTACAAAGCAGCAGTCATCAAAACAATTTGGTACTGGCTAAGAGACAGAAAGGAGGATCAGTGGAATAGACTGGGGGAAAGCGACCTCAGCCAGATAGTATACGATAAACCCAAAGATCCCAGGTCTTGGGACAAAAATTCACTATTTGATAAGAACTGCTGGGAAAATTGGAAGACAGTGTGGGAGAGATTAGGAATTGATCAACACCTCACACCCTACACCAAGATAAATTCAAAATGGGTGAAAGACTTAAACATAAAGAAGGAAACCATAAGTAAATTGGGTAAACACAGAATAGTATACATGTCAGACCTTTGGGAAGGGAAAGACTTTAAAACCAAGCAAGACATAGAGAGAATCACAAAATGTAAAATAAATAATTTCGACTACATCAAATTAAAAGGCTTTTGTACAAACAAAAGCAATGTAACTAAAATCAGAAGGAAAACAACAAGTTGGGAAAAAATCTTCATAAAAACCTCTGACAAAGGTTTAATTACTCAAATTTATAAAGAGCTAAATCAGTTGTACAAAAAATCAAGCCATTCCCCAATTGATAAATGGGCAAGGGACATGGATTGGCAGTTCTCAGATAAAGAAATCAAAACTATTAATAAGCACATGAAGAAGTGCTCCACATCTCTTATAATCAGAGAGATGCAAATCAAAACAACTCTGAGGTATCACCTCACACCTAGCAGATTGGCTAACATGACAGCTATGCAAAGTAATGAATGCTGGAGGGGATGTGGCAAAGTAGGGACATTAATTCATTGCTGGTGGAGTTGTGAACTGATCCAGCCATTCTGGAGGGCAATTTGGAACTATGCACAAAGGGCGATAAAAGAATGTCTACCCTTTGATCCAGCCATAGCACTGCTGGGTTTGTATCCCAAAGAGATAATGGACAAAAAGACTTGTACAAAAATATTCATAGCTGCGCTCTTTGTGGTGGCCAAAAATTGGAAAATGAGGGGATGCCCATCAATTGGGGAATGGCTGAACAAATTGTGGTATATGTTGGTGATGGAATACTATTGTGCTCAAAGGAATAATAAAGTGGAGGATTTCCATGTGAACTGGAACAACCTCCAGGAAGTGATGCAGAGCGAGAGGAGCAGAACCAGGAGAACATTGTACACAGAGACAAACACACTGTGGTATCATCGAACGTAATGGACTTCTCCATTAGTGGTGGTGTAATGTCCCTGCACAATCTGCAGGATTCAAGGAGAAAAAAACACTATCCAAAAGCAGAGGACAAACTGAGGGAATAGAAACACCAAGGAAAAGCAACTGCCTGACTACAATGGCTGAGGGGACATGACAGAGGAAAGACTCGGAGCGAACACTCTGATGCAAATACTAACAACATGGCAATGGGTTCAAGTCAAGAACACATATGATACCAGTGGAATCACACGTCGGCCACGGGGGGTGGGAAGGAGGAAAAGAAAATGATCTTTGTCTTTAATGAAAAATGCATGGAAATGATCAAATAAAATACTATAAAATTAAAAAAAAAATAAATTTGCTGAAACTCAAAAAAAAAAAACAAGCAAACTGTGGCTACACCCAATGTGGAAATGGAAAGAACAACAAAATTGAAACAATGTTCGATAATTATAATGACCAAGTTTGGTCTCAGAAAAGATAGAAAAAATAGATTTCTGTATTTTTCTTTTCTTTTTCTGTTTCTTTTTTTTTTTGGCAGTTTTGAGGAACTACAGGGGTAGAGAACATTGTATATGCTATCAAGTCCAGGTCATGTGTTTGTTAGCTTTCTTTAGCTTCTGTATTCCAATTATAAGGGATTGTTCTTCACATAGCCAAAGGGGTGGGATATATTGCAAAATGAAGGTGATTAAAAAAAGAGAACAATAAAATATTTTGTAAAAATAAAATAAGAGAGTTGGAATAGATGATCTCAAAGTCACACCACTAAATCCTAATTCATTTTCTGTCTAATGCAAATCTTCCTTACTTTGAATTTATCTCCCACAGTAGCAGACAACTGGACTTGGTGTTGCTTAGCCTTGATTCAAATCCTAGTTCTGATACTTACTAGATGTGTGCCATGAACAAATCAATCATTTCATCTCTCAGAACCTCAGTTTCCATGTCTATAAAATGGAGTAACATTTACTCTTTCCATTTGTTGTTCAGTCTTTTCTATTGCGTCTAACTCTTTATAACCTCATTTGTGGTTTTCTTGGAGATCCCAAAGTGGTTTGCAGTTTCCTTCTACAGTTCATTTTATACATGAGAAAACTGAAGCAAATCAGGGTTAAGTGACTTGACCAGGGTCATAGTCTCTGAGGCTGGATTTGAACTCAGGTCTTCCTGATTCTAGGTCTATTGCTTTATCTATTGTCCACTTAGCTGCCCTCTTGTTCTAATGCTCTAATGTTCAGTTTCTAACTCATAAAACTCTCTATAAATATGAGATAATTAATGAAATTTTCAACTGCCTGTCACAGCAAAAGAACCCCATTAGTGCCAGTTGTAAAAATAATACTTGGGAAACACTAGTGACTGTCAATTGTTGTTTCACAGATTGTTTTTTTCTCTGAGAAGACCAAAGAAAGACCTTGTCTTTGGTTTGGACTCTTGAGTCGGTTAAGGCTCAGATGGTTCCTTATTTCTATATCATAAGCTATGGAAGTAATCCTCTGACCTTGGAACAAAAGCAGCAGAGGCTCAATCTGACATTTTTGACTGGCAGTCAGTCATCTTTAAGAAAGGTAGAGTGCATTTGGGCAAGATGGAATGAGCTGTTTAAGATAAATCTAATTAGACAATCTAATTTAACAAATCCTTCAACAATAGACCTAACAAGGTGTCTTTCAATGAGACTGACCTCCTAGGGATACTAAACTGGAATGTGAAAAAAGCAGTGTGGCAGCAGCTTGAAAAGCTTTACTTTGAAATGTAGAAGGCAGCAGAATCAAAACCAAGGACGCTAAATCATTCATGTGGTTCATAAGTCCAAAGGGAATGATGGAACAATTGCAGGCTAGTGAAAAGGATCTATCTCATTTTAAAGTAGAAGAAATGTCAGAGCTGAGTGAAGGCCAAGGTGGCCTGCCATGCTAGATCTCATGTGGAGTTGAATTTTCATAAAATATCTGGGTTAGAAGAGACTTCAAAAATCACCAAGTCCAATCTATCTCTCCCACTCCCCGATACATAGCCACTCAGTTACAGGTAAATAACAACACAAAAACCCTCCACAAATGATCTGTAATATTTTAAATAAATATCCAATAACTCCAAGCATTATATTTTATAAAGTTTATTAATAATCACTTGAAGTAGAAAGAAAATAAACTAAAAGAAATAAAAGTTCAAACCATATTATCTAACAAAAATAAGACCACTTAAGTTCTGTTGCCTGCCCAAAAGCCTGCTTCTGCAGCTGCGATCAGGGGGGGAAAAAAGAGAGAGAGAGAGAGGGCGGAGCTACACAAAACTTATATCCTCCCTATATTAGCATGTAACATGAGAGGAAACATGGGAAACTGGGATTTAGAGCTCTGGGGAGCAGATTCTTACCCAGATCTAATAATGTGAAAGACTTGGCTACTCTCAGCAATACAACAATCCAGTATAATTCTGAGGGTCTTATGACAAAGAATGTCATCCACCTCCATAGAAAGACCCATTGGAGTAGGAACACAGATGAAAGCATATGGCTTTTCACTTATTTATTTGGGTTTATGTTTGGGGGATTGGGTTTTATAAGACTATTCCCTTACAAAAATGAACACTATGGAAACAGTATACTGTTGTCCCTCACTATATCTCAGTTCACTTATCGTGGCTTCATTGAATCATGGGTTTATATATATATAATTCTTATTGTGGCACACTATTAGCTAATGAAAGGCAACCAACCACAGTGCTGTGTTCTGTATCCTAGACCCTGATTGACTCAGTGGTTGTACATTAAGAAGAGGATGGAAAAGGATTATAGGAGAGTGGGAAGGGTTTATAAAGCCTTAAAATATATATAAACAATTAAATAAATATAACATCACTACTTCCTGGATTTTAACTTAGCACAGGGATTTCTGGGATGTAACTCCTGCAATAGGTGAGGGATCACTGTATGTGCAGCCAAAGCACACAAGGAAATTTTAAAATTAAAAGAAGTAAAAAGGTAAACATTAAAAAAAAATTCTAAATTGGAATAAATAAGAAAAAAAATTTAAAATGCCATCCTAGATCATATGTGGAGTTGAATTTTCATAAAATCTCTGGGTTAGAAGATACTTTAAATATCACCAAGTCCAATCCATCTCTCCCATACGCATTGCTTTCTGAACACTGGTCTCCCCTGTGCAGCAATGTACTCAGTGACAACTGCCCCTGCCTTAGGATCAGAAGGGTACCTTCTGTAGCTTGCATATATGTGATATGATGCCACATGAAGGGGATGAGACAATCTACACTAGAACTGTAACTGGGAATGTTGGAATATGGGGGAAATTCAGTTGATAAACAGAAAGAGGAGGAGATGAAGATGCAACAGAAAATTCCAAGCAGCATTGTTGCTTATTCCTATAGTCTTCTGTGGTATTGGAAAGGAGGGTCTGAGGAGAGATGCATGATTACAGGATGCCTAATGGGAGAAAGAATGGTCTCAGCTTCTTCCCTGTGGCAGACATCCTTTGTTGGCTTGAAGCTCTTACCTACGGTACTCTATATTAGGAGGTAGGAGGAGCATTTGATCTGATGTCAGTGGTCTGGAACAAAACCATTATGATTCCATTCTGGATATGGAATTACAATTTTCATACGTAATATAAGAATTTAGATGAGAAGAGATCACTATGGTCTGGGATAGGCTTTATGGAATAATAGAATTGAACTTTGAGGTATGGTTGGCATTTCGGGAGAGGGACAAAAAATGTTTCCAATTTTTATAGCAAATAAAAGCTTGCAAAATGTTTTCGCAGAGACTGATCGACTGAAGTCCTTCTCTGGTGGTGGTGGCCTTACATTACCAAAAGTCACACCAGAAGAGTGTAATCTCTGGCAAGATTTCCTATGATGAAAAGACTTTGGTTTTGGTGAAAGATTATGTGGTTGCCTACCAAGAATTAGTCTAGTTAATTAAAGAAAGATGTCCTCCTGGTAATTATTCTTAGTATTATGTTTTGCCCAAGTTGACTCATGTGGATCATCTGCTATAGTACTGAGTACTAAACAGCAGGGAAGGACTATCCACCCTAAAACTCTTGAACCATTTCTATACATTATGAACAGGCTGCTAGGTGTTGGACGTAGGGTCAGGAATACCTAAGTTCAAATCCAGCCTAGTTTACTAGCTATGTAACCTTAGGCAAGTCATTTATCCCCTCTTAGCTTCTATTTCCTCATATGTCAAATCAGTATAATGATAATATCTACCTCCAAGAGTAGTTTTGAAGATCAAATGAGTAAAGTGTTTTGTAAAACTACTTTTTGCAGTCCATGAATATTATAAATCATTTATTGCCTTAAATGCTAGGAAACAGGTGATTCTATTGAACTATCTTTTCTGATTTTTTAAAATTGTTTTTGTTATGCAAAACACATTTCCATATTGATCATTATTGTAAGAGCAACTTATACTCATACATCCCAAACCCCAAAATAAAACCATAAATACACTGATGTGAATGATGACCCCCAACAGTTCTTTCTCTGGAGGTGGAGAGCATTCCCCGTTCTTCAGGATTATTCCAGATCATTGCATTACTGAAAACTGCCAAATTTTCACAGATAATCATCATCTAATATTGCTGTTATTGTGTACATTATTCTCCCAGTTCTGTTTATTTCACTTTGCATCAATTCCTGCAGATCTTTCCAGCTTTTTCTGAAATCATCTTGCTCGTCATTTCTTATAGCACAATAGTATCCCATCACCGACATGTACCACAATTTGTTCAGTCATTCCCCAATTGATGACATTTCCTCAATTTCTAACTCTTTGACACCTCAAAAAGAGACACTAGGGATGTTTTTGTACAAGTAGGTTCTTTCTCCTTTTTTATTATCTCTTTGGGTTATAGACCCTTTCTCTCCCTCCCTCCCTCCCTTCGTCCCTCCCTCCCTCCCTTCGTCCCTCCCTCCCTCCCTCCCTCCATCCCTTCCTTCCTTTCTCTTCCTTCCTTCCTTCCTTCCTTCCTTCCTTCCTTCCTTCCTTCCTTCCTTCCTTCCTTCCTTCCTTCCTTCCTTCCTTCCTTCCTTCCTTCCTTCCTTCCTTCCTTCCTTCCTTCCTTCCTTCCTTCCTTCCTTCCTTCCTTCCTTCCTTCCTTCCTTCCTTCCTTCCTTTCTTCCTTTCTTCTTCCCTATCTTTTACTTTAAGATTTGTTCTCCTTGGTGTGGTTTCTTTAGAGGCTGGACTTCCAAACTACCTCAACCTTCTGCTAGGCTGGTCATTGACTAGTCTTAGTCTCTATTACAAGTGACTTCTGGGGTAAGGGGATGGGTGTAGAGAGTCGGGGATTGGAGGGTGGGAAACAACTAGCCCCAGCTGGATACTGAATTCTTTCCCCTGGGCCCAGTAGAGTGTCACACAGCCACACACCATAAAATCTGCTCCAGTTCCCTCTGTGCCTTGATTCTTTCATTGGCTAAGCTCTATTGTAGTACAGTATTTCTACACTTCTGTTCCAGTTTAAGAAAGCTTCTGCTCTTTGTATTTGGAGGATGGCAAGATATAAAGTTGAATTCCATTCCAAATCTGTGGTCGGGCTTGTACAACTCTGGTAGTGTTGGCCAGCGGGGAAGTGGTTCTGCGTTAGAACCTTAGTGGAATGGGGAGGGGGGGGCTGTTGAAAGGAACAGTCAAATGGTGAGAAGGGGTCTCTTGCTCTTGAGACAGGAAGGAGTAAGGCTCGAGAAGATCCTTCTCTTACTGATTTCTCAGTGGACAAAAGTGACTAAAAAATCCTCAACCTGTTAGCCATATCCCTCAATTCAAGACTCTATTCTACTATTCTTCAATTTAGGAGTATTTTAAGATTAGGGAAACCCTAAACCACTCTCTCATCAAACTTCCCTGCTCTTCCTCTTTCCTAGATTAAACTTCTTGTTTAAACTATCGAAAGAGAGAGTTATCTATTAAATTTATCAGGAAACTCACTCAGAGTTGTCTTCCAGTGTCACCAACTGAAGAAACCAACTGATGGGGGGAAAGGAGAAGGGAGGAGGAAAAGGAAAGAGGGAGAAAAGGAAGGAGAGTGGTAGATCTGATCTCTCACCAATACCCTTAAATCAATTACCTAATACAGGAGCCAATTGAAATTGATTTATCTCTTGTACATAATTGCTTTTTTAGAAAGCATATATCTTGTTAATCTCTTGAGCAGTACCATTCTCTGTTAATGAAGCTGGACAGACTTTAAATTTGTTTAAAGGAAAAACTCATGATTATCTAAGCATTGGTCAACATAATACCTGAATCACATAAAATAGTGACGTGAGAGAAAAAGGAAGAAGGAAAAGAAGAGAGAAAAGTTAGGACCAGGAACAAGAAGAGGAGAAGAATAAGGAAAAGATGGAGGAAAGAAAAGAGGGTCAGGGGAAGAGACAGAGAATATTTCATGCACTATGACTACATGGCCTATAGTTCTACAATAGATATACAAATTCAAGATAAATTGAGATCTCTTAAATATATGGACTATCAAGGGAAATATCTATATCAGTACAAATATATCTATCAAGATTATTTCTATGTAAAACACAGTAAAATCTTAAATAATATTAAAGATAGAAGATTATTTATTTCTGAAATGATGGGAAAAGAAAGAATCAAGAGGCTGCTCCACTTGTGGACAAGTAAAAAGGAAAAGAAAGAACAAATAAGTACAAAGGAAGGCCTCAGAAGACCTGTTTTGAATCTTGACTATTCTAATCATGTTAGGTCACACATTCTTGGTAATTTTCCTCCTTTCCAGAATACAGGCCTACTTAATGCACCCCCCCCCCCCCTTGAGGGCTATAAATAACAATGTTTTCAACATACAAAACTGCCAGCTTTGGAGAGCAGTGATCCACTGCTAAGAGTGCTTCCTCTTTGGTCCAGTCAACATGGCATATTGGGAATCACAGTGTTACGTAAAGGGGATCCTAATCTATTAGTAGGCTTCCCATGGAAACTGCTCAATCTGTAACTTATTAGGGATTATTCTTTCCATTGACCTAAGTTTAGACTGGAGTTTGTGAAAGAGAAATGGTTTATTTGGCCTCTACCTTCACCCAATTCCAAATAGCTAGAATGTGATTTTAGAATCAATTCTTTTTTTTTTTTAATTTTAAACATCATTTTATTTGGTCATTTCCAAACATTATTCACTGGAAACAAAGATCATTTTCTTTTCCTCCCCTGCCCCCTCCCACCACCTTTCCCTCTTCCATAGCCGACGCACGATTCCACTGGTTATCACATGTGTTCTTGACTCAAACCCATTTCCCTGTTGTTGGTATTTGCATTAGAGTGTTCATTTAGAGTCTCTCCTCAGTCATATTCCCTCAACCCCTGTAGTCATGCAATTGCTTTTCATCGGTGTTTTTACTCCCACAGTTTGTCCTCTGCTTGTGGATAGTATTTTTTAGATCTCTGCAGATTGATCAGGGACATTGTATTGGCACTAATGGAGAAGTCCATTAAGTTCGATTGTACCACAGTGCATTAGTCTCTGTGTACAATGTTCTCCTGGTTCTGCTCCTTTCGCTCTGCATCACTTCCTGGAGGTTGTTCCAGTCTCCATGGAATTCCTCCACTTTATTATTCCTTTTAGCACAATAGTATTCCATCACCAACATATACCACAGTTTGTTCAGCCATTCCCCAAGTGAAGGACATCCCCTCGTTTTCCAATTTTTGGCCACCACAAAGAGCGCAGCTATGAATATTCTTGTACAAGTCTTTTTCCTTATTATCTCTTTGGGGTACAAACCCAGCAGTGCTATGGCTGGATCAAAGGGCAGACAGTCTTTTATCACCCTTTGGGCATAATTCCAAATTGCCTTCCAGAATGGTTGGATCAATTCACAATTCCACCAGCAATGAATTAGTGTCCCCACTTTGCCACATCCCCTCCAGCATTCATTACTTTCCATAGCTGTCATGTTAGCCAATCTGCTAGGTGTGAGGTGATACCTCAGAGTTGTTTTGATTTGCATTTCTCTGATTATAAGAGATGTAGAGCACTTTTTCATGTGCTTATTAATAGTTTTGATTTCTTTGGCTGAGAACTGCCTGTTCATGTCCTTTGCCCATTTGTCAATTGGAGAATGGCTTGATTTTTTGTACAATTGATTTAGTTCTTTGTAAATTTGAGTAATTAAACCTTTGTCAGAGGTTTTTATGAAGATTGTTTCCCAATTTGTTGCTTCCCTTCTGATTTTAGTTACATTGGTTTTGTTTGTACAAAAACTTTTTAATTTGATGTATTCCAGATTATTTATTTTGCATTTTGTAACTCTTTCTAATTCTTGCTTGGTTTTGAAGTCTTTCCCTTCCCAAAGGTCTGACATGTATACTATTCTGTGTTCACCTAATTTTCTTATAGTTTCCTTCTTTATGTTCAAGTCATTCACCCATTTTGAATTTATCTTGGTGTAGGGTGTGAGGTGTTGATCTAAACCTAATCTTTCCCACACTGTCCTCCAATTTTCCCAGCAGTTTTTATGAAATAGTGGATTTTTGTCCCAAAAGCTGGGATCTTTGGGTTTGTCATATACTGTCTTGCTGAGGTTGCTTGCCCCCAGTCTATTCCACTGATCCTCCTTTCTTTCTCTTAGCCAATACCAAATTGTTTTGATGACCGCTGCTTTATAATATTGTCTGATATCTGGGACTGCAAGTCCCCCTTCCTTTGTATTTTTTTTTTCATTGTTTCCCTGGATATCCTTGATCTTTTGTTCTTCCAAATGAACATTGTTATAGTTTTTTCTAAATCAGTAAAAACAATTTTTGGAAGTTCCATGGGTATGGCACTAAATAGATAGATGAGTTTGGGTAGGATGGTCATTTTTATTATATTGGCTCGTCCTACCCATGAGCAGTTAATGTTCTTCCAATTGTTCAAGTCTAGTTTTAGTTGTGTGGAAAGTGTTTTGTAGTTGTGTTCATATAGATCCTGTGTTTGTCTCGGGAGATAGATTCCTAAGTATTTTATTTTGTCTAAGGTAATTTTGAATGGGATTTCTCTTTCTAGTTTTTGCTGTTGAGCTGTGTTGGAATTATATAGAAATGCTGATGACTTATGTGGGTTTATTTTGTATCCTGCAACTTTGCTAAAGTTGTTGATTATTTCAATTAGCTTTTTGGTTGAATCTCTAGGATACTTTAAGTAGACCATCATGTCATCTGCAAAGAGCGATAATTTGGTCTCCTCCTTGCCTATTTTAATGCCTTCAATTTCTTTTTCTTCTCTAATTGCTACTGCTAGTGTTTCTAATACAATGTCAAATAATAGAGGTGATAATGGGCATCCTTGTTTCACTCCTGATCTTAATGGGAATGGATTTAGTTTATCCCCATTGCAGATGATATTAGTTGATGGTTTTAGATATATACTGTTTATTATTTTTAGGAACGACCCTTCTATTCTTATGCTTTCTAGTGTTTTTAGTAGGAATGGGTGTTGTATTTTATCAAAGGCTTTTTCTGCATCTATTGAGATAATCATGTGGTTCTTATTGGTTTGCTTGTTGATGTGGTCAATTATGTGGATAGTTTTCCTAATATTGAACCAGCCCTGCATCCCTGGTATAAATCCTACTTGATCATGGTGGATGACCCTTCTGATCACTTGCTGGAGTCTTTGTGCTAGTATCCTATTTAAGATTTTTGCATCTATATTCATTAGGGAGATTGGTCTATAATTTTCTTTCTCTGTTTTTGGCCTGCCTGGTTTTGGAATTAGTACCATGTTTGTGCCATAAAAGGAGTTTGGTAGAACTCCCTCTTTGCTTATTATGTCAAATAGTTTGTATAGTATTGGAGTTAGCTGTTCTTTGAATGTTTGATAGAATTCACTGGTGAATCCGTCAGGCCCTGGGGATTTTTTCTTAGGAAGTTCTTTGATGGCCTGTTGGATTTCTTTTTCTGATATGGGATTATTTAAGAAATCTATTTCTTCTTCTGTTAGTCTAGGCAATTTGTATTTTTGTAAATATTCATCCATATCACCTAGGTTGGTATATTTATTGCCATATAGTTGGGCAAAGTAGTTTATAATGATTGCCTTAATTTCCTCTTCATTGGAGGTGAGATCCCCCTTTTCATCCTTGATGCTATTAATTTGCCTTTCTTCTTTGCTTTTTTTAATTAGATTAACCAGTACTTTGTCTATTTTGTCTGTTTTTTCAAAGTAACAGCTTCTAGTCTTATTTATTAGGTCAATAGTTCTATCACTTTTGATTTTATTAATTTCTCACTTAATTTTTAGGATCTCTAGTTTGGTTTTCTTCTGGGGGTTTTTAATTTGTTTGTTCTCAAGTTTTTTAATTTGCATTTCCAATTCCTTGATCTCTGTCCTCCCTAATTTGTTAATATATGCACTCAGGGATATGAATTTTCCTCTAAGTACTGCCTTGGCTGCATCCTATAAGGTTTGAAAGGATGTCTCGCCATTGTCATTTTCTTCAAAGGAATTATTAATTGTTTCTATGATTTCTTCTCTAACTATCCGATTTTGGAGTATCATATTATTTAATTTCCAATCAATTTTTGATTTGGCTCTCCATGTACCCTTACCGATCAATATTTTTATTGCCTTGTGATCTGAAAAGGCTGCATTTATTATTTCTGCTTTTCTGCATTTGAGTGCCATGTTTCTGTGACCTAGTGTATGATCTATTTTTGTGAATGTGCCATGTGGTGCTGAAAAGAAGTTGTATTCCTTTTTGCCCCTATTTATTTTTCTCCATATGTCTATTAACTCTAATTTTTCTAAAATTTGATTCACCTCTTTTACCTCTTTCTTATTTATTTTTTGGTTTGATTTATCTAAATTTGATAGTGGTTGGTTCAAGTCTCCCACTAATATGGTTTTACTGTCTATATCCTCCTTCAATTCTCCTAGTTTCTCTATCAAAAATTTGGATGCTATACCATTTGGTGCATACATGTTGATTAGTGATATTTCCTCATTGTATATACTCCCTTTTAACAGAATATATTTACCTTCCCTATACCTTTTGATCAGGTCTATTTGTGCTTTGGCTTTGTCAGATATCATGATTGCAACTCCTGCCTTCTTTCTATCAGTTGAGGCCCAAAAGGTCTTACTCCATCCTTTAATTCTAACCTTGTGAGTGTCAAACCGCCTCATATGTGTTTCTTGAAGACAACAAATGGTAGGGTTTTGGGTTCTAATCCACTCTGCTATTTGTCTACATTTTATGAGTGAGTTTATCCCATTCACGTTCAAAGTTATGATTGTCATTTGTGGATTCGCTGGCATTTTGATACCTTCCCCTAGTTCTGACCTTTCTTCTTTAGCTATCTCCTTTTGAACCAGTGATTTGCTTTAGGTCAGTCCCCCTAGTCCCCTCCCTTCAGATGCTTCCCTTTTTAGCCCCTCCCTTTTTGTGCTCCCTTCCCCTCCCCCCTCCTCTTCCCTCCCTTTTTATGCTCCCTCCCCCCTCCTCTTCCCTCCCTTTTTATGCTCCCTCCCCCCCTCCTTAATTTTCCTTTCTTTCTTGCCCTAATGGATAAGATAGAATTCAGGATCCCACTGGATCTAGATGTTCTTCCCTCTCAGATTTAATTTCACTGAGAGTAAGGTTTAAGTAATTCCACCTCAAGCTCTCTTCCTTTCCTTCTCATATGAGAGTTCTTCCCCTCCCCTTTCCATGTGTATCTTTATATGGGAAAGATTATTCTATTAAGTCCCCCCCTATTTCTTGAAGTAAGTCTTAGTATTATCGAAGGTTCCCCCCTCCCTTTTCCTTTCTTTGCCCCCACTTTCCCCAAATATTCTTAATGCCCCAATCTTTCCCTATGCATGTTTCTTCTAACTACTCTTATGATGATACAATTTTTGAGAGTTACACAAAACATTTCCCCCACATATTAATATATATAATTTGATGTAAATGTAGTCCTTATAGAAGAGAGTTTGACTTAAAGAAAAAGATAAGATTTATCTCCTTTTCCTTTTCTTTCATATTTACCTTTTCATGTTTCTCTTGCTTTCTGTGCTTGGATATCGAACTTTCCACAGAGCTCTGGTCTTTTCTTAGCAAATGCTTGGAAATCTTCTATTTTGTTGAATGCCCATACTTTCCCCTGGAAGTATATAGTCAGTTTTGCTGGATAGTTGATTCTTGGTTGGAGACCCAGCTCTCTTGCCTTTCTAAATATCGTGTTCCATGCTTTGCGGTCTCTTAGTGTGTTAGCCGCTAAGTCGTGTGTGATCCTTATGGGAGCCCCCTTATATCTGAAACTCCTCTTCTTGGCTTCTTGTAGGATTTTCTCCTTTTCTTGGAAGCTCTTGAATTTGGCAATTACATTCCTAGGGGTTGTCTTTTGGGGATTTAGTATAGAAGGTGTCCTATGAACCCTTTCTATTTCTACTTTTCCCCCTTGCTCCAGAACGTGGGGGCAATTTTCTTTTATAATCTCCTGTAGAATAATATCGAGTTTATTGTTTATCTCTGGTTTTTCTGGGAGACCGATAATTCAGAGGTTGTCTCTTCTCCCTCTGTTTTCGAGATTGGTGACCTTCTCAATGAGATATTTTATGTTTTCTTCTAATTCATTAATTTTTTGGGTTTGCTTTATTGATTCTTGCTGTTTTATGGTCTCACTTTCTTCGATTTGCTTGATTCTTGTCATTAGGGACTGGTTTTGCTTTTCAGCTTTGTCTGCCCTTCTATTGGATGCTTCGAGCTCTTTTTCCAATTGAGCAGTCTTATCTGTCAGACTGCTGATCTCTTTCTCCCATTTTTCTTTCCAGGTTTCCATCTTTTGGGTAAGCTCCAGTTTGAGATCTTCCAGAGCTTGTTGATAGTTTCCATTTTGGGAGGCATGTTCTGATTTTTTTTTGGATTTCCTCCTCATTCTCTTCTTTTCCTTGGGTACTTCCACCATAAAAGTTTTCAATAGTCACCTTTTTCCCTTTCTTCCTGGAGGCTTGATTTTGGGCCATGTGAGCCATCCCTTTGGTGGTTTTATTGCCCTTTCCTTTTTGGTCTGGGGTCTGGGTGGTATGGGCGGGTTTTCTGTGAATTTAGGTTGCCTCAGACTAGTTCTTCCCTGTCTCCAAGGTTTCTTAGAGCGCTGGGCCCCTGATCACAGCCACACTGCCCAGGTGTTCAGCTCCGCCCAGATAATCAGCATGTGGTCTGCCCCTGGTGTTTAGCTCTGCCCAGATATTCAGCGCAACCGCCCCAAGTACAGCTCCGCTGACCCCTGTGCTCAGCGCCGGGTTCTCCCGTGAAACCGTCCTGAGACGTTTTTTCCTGGCAGTCTCCAGATCCCAAGGACCCTGGAGTGCCCCCCCCAGACAGAGACATTCCCCACTCACTCACTGTCCCAGTGAGCACTCTGGTAGCTCACTCTGGTTTGGTGGGGTAGGTGTGTGTGGGGGAAGGGCGGCTCAGTTCACTTTTCTGTGCAAACTTTTCCTCCTTCTTATTATAGTGTGGAAATGTTCAAACCCCACGTACCTTTGCCTCTGTGGAGTACTGGGGAGTACTGGGGTGTCCTTCTGTTACTCCAAAGGTGATTTTTATGCTCCTTTGATGTAGTCTATTTTGTTCGGTGCCGGGGAGAGGAAGTGTGTGGTGTCTAGTTTGCAGCCATGATTACCCAGAAGTCTAGAATCAATTCTTAATTGTGATATTGTCAAGGGATATTTTAATAGGCAAATTCTTAACAGTGTATATATTGGTTTAGATGTTAGTAGAGATGTAAATATGAAAGGAATAGAAGATACAAGTGAAGATAGATTGATCCAAAAACATCCCCTTGAATTTGGTTGTTTTTTTTGGCTAAATCTTCTATACGAGTCTCTTATTTTTATTTTTTTTAAACCCTTTCCTTCCATCTTGGAATCAATACTGTGTATTGAACTACCCAGCTGCCCCCTCTTCTTTTTTAAATTGAAATAAAATGTAAGCATTGCAATTGGTTGAAAGCGGAAGTTCTGTCAATTAAAAAAAGAGCACAAGGTTTGGTTACAACTGAGTTGGGCAGTCCTGTATCAGATAGTCCAAATTCCATCCCCTTCCTCATTTTATAGAGGAGGAAAGTAAACCTCAGAAAAGTGACTTGCCAACTTTACATAGGGAGTAATTAAGAGAAGCAAGGTTTGAACATCAACCCTCTGACTCTAAATACTGTGCTCTTACCGCTATACTGCTCTGTCTTTCATAATAATAGGCTCCAGGTAATACAGCTTCCCAGTGTTGGACAAAAAGTTACAGAGGAGCTGCTGATTTGCATTTAGTGAAGACAATTTTCATAACAGGAATTCCCTAAACTTATGAAATCAGAGGTAGAAGTCTTTTACCCCTCTTAAAAAAAAAGAAAAAAAGAAATTGAATTGTTATTCTACTGTTTCTGAAAGTATGATTTAATGTTAATTTCATGCATGTATGCTGTCCCTTTGATTTTGAATTCCTCCGGAGCAGACACCATATTATATCTACATCTAGCAAGTAATTTCTAACACTCATAAGCATCTGTTTTTCCTAAGTGGATGGTGACAGGGGCAGAAGTGCCAGTCATGTCCAGGAAAAAGGAACAAAAAAAGGAATCTTCTCTGTCTCCCTCTTCCCTTCCCACCCCTAGCTCCAATTGGGTTGCATAAGATGGAGACCATGAAACTAATAGGTATAGGGAAATTTAGGTTCTCACGTTAATGTGTCTGGTAGGGAGACAAAAGATCTTAGAATAGCTTATGCAGAAATAGCATAAACAGCTCATCATATATCGTGCATTTAATGAAACAGTAACTATGCCCATTTAAATATTTTATGAGACACCCAGAATTAGAGGCTTAACAGGGAAAGCAGAATGAGGGGTTTTTAAATGCCACATGTTTGGGCTTCATAGTCATTAAATTATGTCTTGATGCTTCCACTTGTGAAATACAGTTTAAGCCATATGCTAAGCAATACAAGTCCTCAGATGCATAGAATCTTGAGCTCTTTCTCAATTGTTTATTGCTTATAAATCTTGTCATTCTAACCAGATGGTAAATTCTTTGAGGGAGGCTGCTTAATAGGGGTAGGAAGAATGCTAGAACAAGAGTCGGCGACTTGGATTCTAGGCTCCTCATTGGATTTGTGTGATCTTGGGCATGTCACATTAGTTCTGGGTGGCCTCAGTCCTCCCAACTATAAAAAGGAAGGAGCCAAGTCACAAAATTCTTAAAAATCTTTCAGTTTTAACATTCTAACATAAAATGTGATACATTGTAGGGGGTTGGGGAAGTGGGGTCCAAGGATTCTGGCTCTGTTGATTCTTACCTATTGGCACCTTTGGCATTCATTGCCTGTCTCCATTTTCTTATCTATATGGTAAAAGGCTTAGATCAGAAAATAATAATAATAACTATTATTCACATAGCACTTTAATATATGTTTATTCCATTTGATCATCTTTATAATTATCCCTATTCTGGAGATCAGGTAACTGAGGCTGGGAGAAGCTAAGTCTAGAATTTCACAGTTGATTAGGTGTCTGGAATAGAATTTGAACCCAAGTCTCTTTGGCTTTAACTTCAACAGTCTGTCTGCTCTAATATAATATTCTTATTTAAACTATAATTTGTTCCTCCCTAATATGCTGCCTTAGATGCTCTCCATGTTCCTCCCCTTTCCTGAATTTACAGAACCATTTCTTTTTTCTTTTTTAATTTCTTTTTTTTTCAAACTTTCAAGTTTATTTATTTAATTAATTTAGAATGTAATATTCTCTATCTCTTGCTTGGTCTTAAAATATTTCCTTTCCCATAGATGACTGGTAAACTATTCTATGTTCACCTAATTTACTTTTAGTTTCCTTCTTTATATTTAAATCATTCACCCATTCTGAATTTATCATGGTATAGGGTGTGAGATGTTGATCTAAACCTAATCTCTCCCATACTGTTTTCTAGTTTTCCTCAGCAGTTTTTGTCAAATAGTGGGTTTTTGTTCCAGAAGCTGGGATCTTTGGTTTATCATACACTATCTTGCTTAGGTCATTTATCCCAAGTCTATTCCATTGATCCTCCCTTCTGTCTCTTAGCCAGTACCATATTGTTTTGATGATCAATGCTTTATAGTATAGTTTAATATCTGGTACTGCTAGGCCCCCTTCCTTCATATTTTTTTCCATTGTTTCCCTTGATGTTCTAGATCTTTTGTTTTTCCAAATGAACTTTGTTATAATTTTTTCTAATTCAGCAAAAAAGTTTCTTGGTAGTTTGATATGTATGGCACTGAATAAATTAATTTGGGTAGGATGGTCATTTTTATTATATTAGCTCATCCTACTCATGAGCAATGAAGGTTTTTCCAATTGTTTAAATTTAATTTTAATTGTGTGGAGAGTATTTTGTAGTTGTGTTCATATAGTTCCTATGTTTGTCTTGGTAAATAGATTCCTAAATATTTTATATTATCTAGGGTGATTTTAAGTGGGATTTCTCTTTCTTGCTGCTGAGATGTGTTGGAAATATATTATGGAGCCTTTTCTTGATAAATTCTAACTGATTTATCAAGAATTGTTGATTATTGGTCACTGAAGCTTCTGTCTTCGCCCTCTCTAGGATTGTGGGCAGTTTGGGGGAAGGAATCTTGAGTTTTATCTAAACTATGCATCTCATCCACTGTCCAAACCTGGACTCTGCCAATTGTAGGCAATTGATAAAAGATTGTTAAACACAGAAACTCAGAAACCCAAAAACTGTTGGTTCTCTTTATTGATGAAAGCATGATGTTCTTGTATTTCTCTTTTAGATATATGTCTTTCTTTCCTAGTGGAAGGTCTGATTTATGTAATGATTTCTTTTCAGCCAGATACATAAAGGAGTGGGACAGACCCCCCATGGGTCTCTTTTCAGATGGTAAATGTTAATTTCATCCTCATTCCTTTTTCAAGTCTTCCTCAAATAGTCATTATAATGTGCACTGGAATATAAATGAGCAATATCACAGAAAAGGATTTCAACTTCCAGGGGAGAAGGATTTTATGCCCAATGTTTACTAGATAAGATGAAATAAAATAGATAGTGATTTGGGAAAAAACTTCAGAGATGTGCATTGGAATTTCAGGTAAAATTAGCTACTAGAAGAAAGAAAAGCCATTAATTATAAAGAGTGAATATCTCTGATAAAGATCTGATAACCAAGACTAAAAGGCAAAATGATTCAATATGTATAAACATGCCATTTCCTAAAGAAATACAAGCCTATGTGCAAATGTTCAAAATCATGCATCATATAATAAATGTATACTGAAACAACTTTGAGGTTTAACCTTACATTCCTCAGATTGGCAAGGATGACAAAACGCAATGATTTCCCATTCATTTATATACCACAAGTTATTTTTTCCCCCAGCCATTTCCAAACTGATGAACAGTTTAGCCATCCTAAATATTTCTAGTGCTGTTTTTTTTTGTGTGTGTGTGTGTGTGTGTTTATCATTTCAACATTATTCCTATATTGTTGTTGTCAATATCCCTTTACAACTTTAAACTCAGGATGAGATTGATGGTTTTTTGCCTCCTATGAGCATCCTCACACTAGTTTTCTTGGCAGAGAGCATTTACCTGGATTTCTGGAATTCAGAATCAAATCTACAGAATTATAGATTGTGAGGCTAATATTAGGGCAATTTCAATATGTTCATGCCAGAGCTTGGAAGAAAGCTTTGATATTGATGCCCTCACTATACACCAAAGGTCTGGATTTGCACTATGAGATTAGAATGATAATTCTATTACTTTATTGAACAATCTAGCTATTTGTTTCCAGAGCTCTACTTATGGCCCGTGTTCAATAAAACTGCTGACTAGTTGCTTGACTAATGGGGGTTTAAAAGTAAATTACAAAAAAGGATAGATCTCTTTCATAAAACCACAGAGGATAACTCCGAAACATAGGCTAGAAATGAAAAGGACTTAAAGAAACTGACCATAGGATATTAAAGCTGAACAAGACTGTACAAGGTATGAACTGGAAGAAACCTTAGAACAAAGACTTATAAAGTTGGAAAAAGCCATAGATTATATATATATATATATATATATATAGTCAACATATCTAGAAATCCCCAGTTTATTTAGTTTGAGTGTAGAAACCCCAGGTTTTGGCCTTGTCACAGGAGAGGTTTCCCCCTGAGGGAAGGTCCCTCTTCACCAGACAACAGGCATCCACTTCAGCTTTGACACAGTGGTAGCGAAGTCAGTCTTGCAAGATGAAGGTCCAGAGTTCGATCCTCCAAAGGAGGATGTGATATACTGGGAAAGGCTTCTGGAGACAAAAGAATTTCTTGGGGGTCTATCTCCCCCCTGAAGTGGATGTCTATTGTCTGGTGAAGCAGGACCTTCCCTCAGGTGGAAACCTCTCCTGTGACAAGGTCAAAACCTGGGGTTTCTACCTCCCACCTAAATAAACTGGGGATGTCTAGATTTCCATGTTGATATGTATACACACCCACATGAATAAATGTATACATGTATATATGCACATATCTATAAATGTTACATACATTATATACACATACACACACACACATATATATATGCACATCAATATACATCCTCTAGTTTCATTGTTAAACTTCATTTTATTAATAACTAAATTTGAGGCCCAGAGAGGTTAAATGATGAGACTGAGGGTCCATAGTAAATCAGAAGGAAAGCTAGAAAAAGAAGTCAAATTTCTAGATTCCCTCATCTAATTCTCTTTGTATTATGCCACATTTAGCTCAATTTGTTCTAGATGAAAGTGAATAGTAATAAAAATCCATTATCTTTTACATTTTCAAGTTGTTGTTCAGCCAGTCAGTCATGTCCGATTTGCATAGCTTGCAAGGCTTTTTTATCCTCCACTCTCTCCTGTAGTTTGTCCAAACTCATGTTCATTGTTGCTTCCATGATCCATTTCATCCTCTGTCATTCCCTTCTCCTTTTGATTTCAATCATTCCCAACATCAGCATCTTTTCCAATGAGTCTTGTTTTTTTCATTATGTGGCTAAAATATTTAAACTTCCCTTTCAGTATTTGATCTTCCAGTAAATAGTCCAAATTAATTTCTTTAAGTATTCACTGATTTGATCTCCTTACTATCCAAAGGATGCTGAAAAGTCTTCTCCAATACCACAATTCAAAGGCATCAATAATTTTTCATTTTATATTCATGATCACATTTGGTTTGACTCTTCAAATAATCTCTAAAGTAAATAAAATTGGTATTATTGGCATTGCTCAAATTTTTCAAAATTGTTAGATTAAATGATCTACTCTAGGAGAAGTTAAAATAAAATTTTATATGAAAGTCAGAATCACATTGGGAGGGACTTAATTGTGAAGGACCTAAAAAAGAGAGAACTCTGATCTCTTGATATCTACTCTAGAGCTGTTTTTTGTACACTATAGTTTAGAGACTAAAAATCAAGAACAATCACTGAGATGCTCTTCTCTTCATAACCTAGTATTTTAATAAACATTCATCGAGATCTCACTATGTGAGAACTAAGATGTTATAGATCTGAGAAAGTCTAAAGCATAGCCTTTACCCTCAAGGGGTTAAATCTAGTAAGTGAATCTTAATAATAGCTGATGTTCATATAATGCTTTTTAATAAGTATATTAAATTATCTATTTTTAAATAAGTTTTTATTGATGTCGTCTGTTTTTTATATCATTATAGTTTTTTGCAGTAACCCTTTTTCTTCCCCTCCTAGAGAGCCATCCTTTATAAGATATTTTAAAGATTAAAAAAAGAAATGTAAAAAACCAGTATAACTGATGGATACATTGAAACATTTTGCTTTTAAGGTTCTCAAAGACATTTAGTTTTTAAAAATTTGGATAGATACAATTTATTCTGATATTATAGGCAATTTCCAACAAATCTATAAACAACTACCCTGACAAAATCTTCAATTGTTTAGAAAAGAATGATGTCTTTTAACATTGATGGTTTAACATTGACTTTTGTAATTGAACAGATGCTTTTGAGGGGCCTTTTTATGTGGATTTTATATTGCTTTGGTCTGTGTATATATATATATATTTTTTTTTTTTCATTTGGTTCCACTTCATAGAAACCTCCCCATATTTCTCTAAATTCCTCATATTTATCTGCTTGTTGCTCTCTGACACCATCCATTGAAATGTAGTACCTAGAAAACCTTTTTCTCTCAAAAGCAGATTTAGGTTCTTTAGTAATAGTAGAGAGAAGTCTATGGGGCACCATATCCAGTCTGACTATGAACAAAAGCCAGAAGAATGCTCTAGGATAAGAACATTTATTTATTTTTGAAGTGCCTTTGTCTAATGCTGACTCAAGGTCATTGGTCACAGAGTAGTGATCTGTGACCTGTCTGATTTGAGGATAGGGAATTCCTTTGAACTCCAATTAAGACCTCAATTGTTTACATCCTCCAAATCTTTTTTAGTTTCTCTTCCCTTCTGCATAGCCCTAACAACCACAGGGATTGTGTAGGAGGCTGGGGCTAAGAAGTACACAGACACCACCCACTCCCACCCCACTCTTCTTAATTGGTATGAAAATGAGCTAATACAGAAATATTAAAGTCAGTAGAATCCACATTCTTGACTTTATTATCATATCTATCAGCAACACAGGAGCTTTTTTTTTTTTATGTTATAATCCAGTTTGGGTTAGCAAAATTTTTATCATTTTCTACTTTTCAACAAAGAATTTTCTTTTCTTTCTTTTTTTTAAACCTTTACCTTCTGTCTTAGAATTGACTAAGTATTAATTCCAAGGCCAAAGAGTAGTAAGGGTTAGGCAATTGGGGTTAAGTACTTGCCCAGGATATACAGCTAGGTAGTGTCTGAGGTCAAATTTGAACCCAGGTCCTCTTAACTCCAGACCTTGGACTCTATCCACTATGATCCTAGGTGCTTCAAGAATTTTCATTTCATGTAAACTGTATGAAATACAATAGAATATCTAGAGATGGTTATTTGAAGCCATATATAAATGAGCATATAAAATAATCATGACTGGTTATTCCAACTACACAGTATATACAGAACACAATACCTACATAAGGATCCACATGTTTCCCATTCATGTTTATACCCTTCCTGTAGGTCTGGTAACCTATATAATCTATACAATAATTTAATATATAATAAATACATATGCCACTCATAGAAGGTGAAGGGAGTCTTTCCTTTTCTTGTCCTTTTACTTGCTATGTTATTTAATTAAAACAAAACTTCCCCTTTGAATTAACGTGTCCTCATTGGCAAACACATTGGCAGGGGCTGGCAATCAATGTCTTTAAATGTGTTGACCTACAGATTGCTTCTAACTTGAGTATTTTTCTCAAGTCCCTCTTTTGAGAATGTCCTAAGTCTGTGTTGGCAAACCAATGGCACATATGCCAGAGGGGCTGCTCCTCTCCTCCTCTCCCCTAGGCTTGAGGACACATTTCCCATCATGAACCCCTC
Organism: Monodelphis domestica; assembly: GCF_027887165.1. Taxonomy (NCBI): domain Eukaryota; kingdom Metazoa; phylum Chordata; class Mammalia; order Didelphimorphia; family Didelphidae; genus Monodelphis; species Monodelphis domestica. The sequence goes on along the minus strand of NC_077232.1, from coordinate 91,732,443 downwards.
TGCCCAGCAGCCCAATGGGACCACGTCCTCTCTCCCTTGACTGGGGTAAAATGAGGGCTGATATGCTGTGTAAGGGTGTAGTTTGGGTACTCAGTCTCTAAAAGGTTCGCCATCACTGCCCTAAGTGTTACATGTATACAAATTTTCCCTACCCTCAAAATTGTAATATCCTTAAGGCAGGTGCTATTTGATTTGATTTTTTATCTTTATATACTCAGACAGGGGAGGAAGTGCTCCAATTGGGCTGCTGGGCAGAGGGGTGGGTGATAGGGAGACATGCCTTCGTGCATGGTGGATAGAGGGAGAGGAACAGCCCCTCTGGCACATGTGCCATTGGTTTGCCAACACAGACCTTGAGTAAAGAGAAGTTTTCCTAGCTGGGTTCCCAGGACAAAAGAAGAGTTGTATAATAGAGAGAGTTAGTCTGGTCATAAAAAGAAAGAGAAAGAATGGAGACCTCCCCTCTAAAGGCAGGGCCCAGGAGAGACAGTTGCTGTTTAGCTTGTCCAATGAAGAGAAGAGGGAGAGTAAGTCTGTAGTTTCCCCCATTCAACCTCCCCTCAGCTATGGCTGCTCACCCAAACTGCCTCTTGACTTCCCTCTAATACTATGATATATAGTTTCCCTCCCCAGAGAGAGAGAAGTTACTCTCTCCTTCAAGCTGGAACTATTTCCTCACTCACATTAGAATCAGTTGGGGAAGACAACAACCTTTATTTTATTTTTAATTTAATCTTATTTTTTTGGTTACAATACTCACTTTATTTCCCTCCTTCCCCTCCACCCATCCTTCCCGCAGCTGACGTGCAATTTTATTGGGTATTACTTGTGTCCTTGATCAGAACCTATTTCAAAGATGTTGTTTGCACTAGGATGTTCATTTTGAAACAACCTTTATTCTAACTGATCAATTGGGGATAACATAGGGGAATGGCTTCAGGAGAGGTTTGTAAGGAATGAGGGAAAAAAAGGTGTCCCTATTCTAGCTACCCCTTCCTCTCTCCTCAAGTTGGGGAACCCAGACCTTGGCAGCCTTGGGCCCCTGAGAGATTCAGGCTTGGATGGCCCTGGTCTTGGCCCCACTGGGCACAGTTCAGACCCAGGGCACCAGGAATTGTGAGGTGATCTTGTCAGCTGCTTTATGTCTTCTCTAGCTGGCCACTTCAGTTGGGAATTGGAGGGGAGGAAGGGTGTCCAGTCACCAGGAGAAAGATGTAAGTCTTTTCTTAGGAGCAAGTCTTGACCAGACCTTTTCCTCAGGCTATCCCAGGATTTAGAGAGCTAACTGCCTCCCCCACAGAATATCCTGCTCTCTTAGGATTCCAGACTCTCTCCTGGGGCCCCTCCCCCATTATGGCTGAGGCTCCAGCAATTTCCCAGATTGTAACTCCAATTCTTGTGTTTGAAACCTCTATCACAGAGTCAAGGCCACACATAAACTTTATCTCCAAAATGTAAGCACCTAATGTGAGAATGAAAGTGGGATGCTAGGAATTGGAGTCATGGGGAGCAGATTCTAATTACACAATATGTAAATTGAATGCTAATGATGGCAAAAGGTATCTAGGTGATGACAAGAGACTGGTAAGGTGGAGATAGTATGTAAAAACTTTGGATTCAGGAATACCAGAGTTCAAACCCAGCCTCAGACACTAACTGTGTGACTCTGGGAAAACCACTTAACCTCTGTTTGCCTCAGTTTGCTCATCTGTGAAATGAATATAATAATAGTACCTATCTCACCAGGATGATGTGATAATCAAATTAGATGACATGTATATGTGTGTATACATATACTCTTCAAGTATCAAAATGCTATATAAATAGCCCTAGCTATTATTATTATTATTATTATTGGTAATAGGGATATCATGACACAATAGACATAGGGATATCATGACATAATAGATGTAGTGATAGTTCTGGAATCAAAGAATTTGGGTTCAAATCTCACTTTTGATGCTTACGACTCATGGAACCTTCAATCAATTGATCAGTGAACACTCATTCAATTCCTTATTCAATTCCTTATATGTGCCAGACATTGTGATAGACTAAGTGATAGACTTGACTTTGGAGTTTTCTTACTCTTCTTCCATTTATTTGAAGCATTCTATGCCAACAACAACCCTTATCACCTGCCTTGTCCTGCATGGCTAGGATCTGAGCTGCTGCTGCCACCATAGCTATAAATATCCAGTTTGGATCTCACTGACAGCAGGAAACACTACATAGAAAAATCACTGTCAACAGTGGCATCCTCAAATACTGAAGATGTGAAATCTATTTACCTGTCAAGTCGAGTTTGCATTACCTCAGAAACTAGGACTTAAAAAAAAGCCATTTTCCTTAAGAGAGAATTCTTTTCCTGAGAAGATATATCAGGGCTTATTTGGCAGGTTATTTAGTTTTGAAAGAGCAATTTTGATGTCTAATGTCATTTGTATTTACATTCGTTTTGTGCCTGAAAACTTTGGAAAAGGTTCATATATGATGCTTTGGCAATTTCAGGCTTTATCATAACTCTCAGTTCAAAGTATCTGATGTTTCTCAAGAGCATTTTCTTTACAATAACCCTTCAAGATAGAGAATGGAAAAAGTATCCCCATTTTGCAGATGAGGAGTTTGAGGCTTATGGAAGTGAATTGACCAAGGTCACAGAGTTAGTAAATATCAGAGAAAGCAGTTGAACCTCAGCTCTTACCCTAAGTCCAGGACTTTCTATTACATGATTTATTGAGCAAGCTCCCCCCGAATTTCTAGGAAATGTCTTGAACTGAAGAAAACAATTGATTCTTCATACACTGGAATATTCATTATAGCCTTTCTTTCCCATTGCTGCAAGTTGTGAAAACTCCTTTTCTTTGTGGAAGTTCCAATATTTTGTCCAATATTGGCTGATGGAGGTCCAAAGGTAGCCGGGAGAATCACATGGACATACAGAAACCTGCAAGCAGTTCCTGAGGCTTCCTAAAATTATGTGAAAGCTGTTTTTTTTTTTAACCTTTACCTTTTGTCTTAGAATTAATATTGTGTATTGGATTCTAGGCAGAAGAGTGGCAAGGGTGAGACAATGGGGGTCAAGTGACCTGCCCAGAGTCATATAGCTAGAAAGTGTCTGAGGGCAGATTAAAATTAGGACCGCCTGTCTCTTAACCTGGGCTTCAATCCACTGAGTCACTTAGGATGCCCCCAATTTTTATATAATTTTAAACCTGATTCACCAAAGGCAAAGCATATGAAGAGAAATCACAAATGGTAAATTAAAAAACTTTTTAGTAAATAACACTATTCCTCTAACAGAACCCACGGCAAAATCTCATTAGGTGCTAGGTTTAATAGGGATAGTATGAACAATATCTTATGTTCTAGGAGGGCAGGGGCGATTTCTTTATTCCTGCTATATCCTCTTCTTGCATGTAGCACAGTGCTCAGAATGGAGCAGAGGCTCAGTAAGTACTTATTAAATCCAGGATAATATTATACCAAACCTTTGTTTTTCCCAAACTTAATTACTTAATCACTAGATGAGGGCTGATGGCCTTTGTAGAGTAGCCTGCCAAATTTTGCTTCATCCTGTTCCTGTAGCATGGAGCAGAGGGTGTTGGATATTGGTAAATGATATCAAAGATTCGTGTTTCAGAAAGAAATTGGACTAGTTGAACTTCAACTTTCATAGGATCATAGGATTTAGATCTGCAAGAGTAGTCCAACCTTCTCATTTTACATATTAGTAAATTGATGTCCGGAGAAAGGAAATTACTTCCTCAAATTCAAATCTGTATTAAGGACAAAGCCAGAGTTCAAACCCAGCTCCTCTAATTTCAGATTCAATACTCCTACTTTTTATTTGAGAATCCTATACTACCACGAACTGTCATTGTTCTCTCTCTCTCTCTTTTTTAAACCCTTACCTTCCATCTTAGAATAGATACTATTATTGCTTCTAAGGTAGAAGATCAGTAAGGGTAAGGTGATGGGGGTTAAGTGACTTGCCCAAGGTCACGCAGTTAGGAAATGTCTGAGGTTGGATTTGAACCCAGTACCTTCTGTCTCTAAACCTGACTCTCATTCCATTGAGCAACCTAGCTTCCCACAGCTGTCACTATTCTTAAGGAACCTTCTTAAGGACCTTTCAGCAGGGAGGCATCATTGAAGCATGGTAAACCTATCTGGTTGGTGAAGTTAATCTGCATGCCATCTTTGACTCATGAGCATCAAATTGCTAATTCTTCACTTCACACACAATATCCAAAACATAAAATTCTTCTGAGTCTTCCCTTCTCCAGGTTAAATGACCTCAGTCATCCTTTGACATGGACTCAGGGTCCTTCACCATCCTGGATCCCCTTCCTAAATCTCTTGAGCTTACTGATATCCTTTTAAAGCTGAATATGATGTTTCAAGAGGATCAGCAGCAGTACTCCCATCCATGTGGCTTGGCTATCTTTAGGCACAGTAGTCCAGTGAGGCTGCACTGCATGCTAGTCCAATGCATTAAAGGAGAGAACTCTGACCTAGAAACCAGAGATGGCAAGAGACAAAGGCTGCATTCTGAGCTCCGTCAACATGGAATCCAGAAGTCCCCAAACTTGTAGTTTAGAGGCTTTATTTAGCTTGGGGGTAGAAACCCCAGGTTTGACCTTGGCACATGAGAGTTTCCTCCCTGAGGGAAAGTCCTACTTCACTGATCTCAGCCTAACAATAGACTGTAAGATGTTAAGTATCTCTTTTGTCCCAATGGTTTCTCCCCCTAGGCTAAAGTCCTTTACCAAGGTGGTCCAGTCCTGGGCTGGGTCTTTCCCTTTTGTGTCCATTGTGAGGCATCAGCCCCTCACTGTTATTCCTGTCTGGAACTCCTCATTTTCCTTTCTTACCATTGTAAAGTCAATCAACTGTCCCTCTCACCCTCAGCCCCCTGTTTCACCTAGAAATGTATTTAAGCTCCCCTACTTTAATGGCTCCTTGGAAAAACATAATTGGCTTTCCCAGGGGTCAGTGTCCAGAGCAGCCAGAGTTCAATCCTAGGACTCTGTGCAGTCCTGTGGCGCACAGCTCTGTGTCGAGGCTGACTATTGCATTCTTCCTGCTTGCTACCATCACCCAGAATCCTTTTGGATTGTGTATTTTTCAGTGGATTCATACTAAAGTTCATGCTCTCTTTCTAATCAGCATGCTATAATGTATACTGTGTGATGGGATTGGGGGCAGTGTAATGGAGAGGTAAGTACATGCTAGGAAAAGGAAAAAGAAAAAGCAAGTTTTCATCCTGTTCAACAATCAGCTTAATGTTTGATCTTAAGCAAATCTCTTTATCTTTTTTTACTCCTTGCTCTCATATTAGATGAGATGACCATTAGGATCTTTTACATCCCTAGGGTTCTATGATTCATTCCATGGCCCTTGAATGTTACTTGATAATTATTGAATATGACTTAGATAATTTCATTAATAAAAGTTTGTATTTATAGAATTTCAAGATTGAAAAGTACTATAGTTTCATCAGTCTGAGTACTTCTCTCTCCCATAAGCCCTTTTACACTTAGAAGATGGAATTTAAGAGACCCTATGACCAACCCCCTCCTCCAGCAACAAGAACTCATCATTACTTCTTGGCCAGTATGACTTATGAGTCTTTCTGCACTTAACTGTAATGGATTACTTAACTGTAATTGGATAAATGTAACAATGTATGTCATCTTCAGGCCACAATGAGATCATAAATAAATTAAAATTTTATAGTACCTTTAGCAAAATTTAATTTCTTTCCTTATTTCTTTCAATCAGCTAAATTTCTACTTCAGCTTTCTCTAGTATCATGATTGCTACTCCTGCTTTTTTTTATTTTAGATGACACATAATAAATTCTACTCCAGCCTTTTACCTTTAATCTGTGTGTCACCCTGCCTCAAATGTGTTTCTTGTAAACAACATATAGTAGGATTCTGGTTTTTAATCCACTCTGCTATCTGCTTCCATTTTATAAGTGAGTTCATTCCATTCACATTCAGTGTTATGATTACTAACTGTGTATTGCCCTCCATCATATTATCCTCTTAAAATCCTGCTCTATTCCCTTTTACTCTGTTCCTCCTCACCAAATTAAAATTTTATTTAAAATATTTCAAAATTTTAATATTAAAAGATATTTTAAATATTTTTGAAAGTTTTATGGCCTTCAGATTTTGTTTGTTTTGCTTTTAAAAAAATTTGGAGTTTTTCTGCCTCAATATTCGTTTGGTTATTTTAATTTTTTTGTCTTTTAATTTTTAACATTAGCTTTATAAATATGAATAAAAATGAATAGTATCAGATACAAAGAATAGAAGGATTGTATGTGAAATCATGATTTTATATTATAAATAATATTCATTTAACTTATTTTTAAAATTTTATTTTTATTATCATGTAAAACACACTTCCATATTGGTCATTGTTGTAAGAATACACTTGCATATAACAAGAACCCCAAAATAAAACCACAAATACATTGATGTGAAAAAGAGTATGCTTTTATCCTCATCCATCCAAATCCAGCAGTACTTTCTCTGGAGGTGGATAGTATTCCCCATCCGAAGTCTTTCAGGATTGTCCCAGATCATTACATTGCTGACAGCAGCCATGTTTTCACAATTGATCAATGTACAATATTGTTACTATGTACAATGGCTCTTGGTTTTCCTTATTAAGCTCTGAATCAGCTCCTGCAGATTTTCCCATATTTTTCTGAAATAATATTGCCTTTCATTTCTTATAGCCAGCTTCTTTTTAATCATCATTCTCTGTCTCTTTCTCTTTCCAAAATATGACAATCAACTACCCACTGGTTTCATTTGCTATTCCTATGACTCATCAAACTAGTTGTCACTCTCCTTTAATAAAGTTCCTTGCAAGTAGGAACAATCTTATTTTGGTAATTGTGTCCTCAGCCTTATAACAATTCCTAGCACATAGTAGGGACCTAATAAATGCTTTTCATTTATTCATTCATTAACCCAATAGAGAATAATCTTAATTTACAATTTCATCACCAGACTATAAATGATACTATATATTTTGTTCCCAACAGAAAACTAGTTTTTGTTGTTAGTCATTATTAATTGTTATTAGAGTTTTGTTATTATGTTGGTTCCAAGATGATGGGTAAAGTCTTCTTCCTGTGTATCGTCCAAAAAAAACTCCTGTTCCTGCTTCTTAAAATAATAGGAGCATTTCTAATAGCTCTCCACACTGCTTAAAATGAGCAATTTCATATACCCTGTTGTGAAAATCAATGTTTTTAAAGGATAAAGCCAACTGTGTTGGGAATGGACTGGCTGCAGGAGCCTTCACAATACCCATACTTCCCTGTAGGAGAATTAATACCAAAGCAGTGAATATTTAAATGTATGTTCTAAAACCTGCCTCCCTGGACAGGATTATTAGGTTTTGGAAGACATTAATCAGATAGGTAGTCACTGGCTGGACATTCGTGGGGTGTTTCACAATTAAGGACTCAGAAAATGCTTTCTGAGACTGATATAACATTGTCAGTTTGGAGGAGTAAATCATTTGAATTAGGTACACATTAATTCCTGGAGACTTTAGATTTACAGGATTCTAGCTTTCTTATTTACCTCAGAATTACTTTTTGTGGTTTCTCGTTGTTTAAAATATATCCCAGTAGTGGAAAAATTCTTCCTTCTTTCTGAATTTTGGTGTTTTCCTAGCCAAATTTCCATGATCTTTTATTCTTGATTTCTGCAACTCACCCGATCTGAAGAGAAGCTGTCGGCGGGGCTCCTCCAAGCTCAAGCTCCAGGATAGAACTGAACTCTAGCCCTCTCCACAGGAAGTCCCGTGAACTCCAGAGGCTGTTCTCTACCTCACTTCCTGCGTCTCACATGTGCCAATGATGGCTCAAGCTTGACGTAGGACCGCCCAGAGCTCTATCCTTTTATTGCACATGTCTGTTGAAGGCCATCTCCTCAGATAATTAAATCTTGAGTTTGATGCAGACCTTTCAAAATCTTGTTAAACTGAGTAGGGTGGAGAATGTGGGTTTCCAAGACCTGATTCTGTTATTCCAAGTATCTCCATTGTTACTGATCAGGAAATAGCTAAATCAGATCTTCTAAAGAATGGTCTGATTAGGGTGGAATAGTTTTAAAATTCACACTCTCTGGCAGAAATGGTTCTCCAACATAGGCAGGGACTCGACCTCATTTTCTTTAAAGGGGGGGGGGGGGCTCTGCATGGCATTGGGAGAATCCTGTTGTTCTTATGCTAATCATTCTGGGATTATACAGGAATTTCTAGCCCTGCTCCGGGGAAGGATACAAGAGAGGGAGCGGAGTAATACTCTTTTCTCTTGGTCTCCTTGGCTGACTACCTTGATCACAGCTGTGGCAGGACCAGTCATATTGGTAATAGTGGGCCTCTTGATAGGACCCTGCCAGATCAACTGTCTTATGACCTATATCCGACAATGTCTTCAGGCTAGTAAGCTTTTGGCCTTAAGATCACATTATTCTCCTCTGTCTGACGAGTGAAGGATTTGACTCCAAACAAGAAGAGGAGGGAATGAAGTAGTTCAAAAAGGGTGAGATAGAAAAATTGAAATAGATGAAACAAATTAAAAAAAAACCCTGACAGTATTTTTTAGGGAACAGACCTGGCTTCCCTCCCCCAGGAGGTCGAGCTGATTATGCAGACAGCAGACCAGTCTCTACTTAGCTTGGGGATGTGAATTATAAGGGGGCAGGAGACAAAGAGGAATTTCAGGATTATCAAAGAGGTCAGGATGGAAGTAAGATGGTTAATGGATGTGAAAGTAAACAGCCCCTAAATAACAGCCCCCTCATAAATCTGAGGATTGTCTCCTCATCTCAGACCACCATTCCTGTGTCAGTGATAAGGTTTGTTCGATTAAGAACCCATGTGTAAAAAGAAATAACTTTTGTAGCCCTATATAAACTGTTCCAAATTTTAGATCGGATCAGTCTTCCATTAGAGAAGTCTATCTCAGCTGGTAGATTCTTTAATTAATAAATCACGGTTCCAATAATTGAAATTCTGGGTTTTGAACTCAGTTGTGAAGTGCACCACTTCGCCACCACTAGCATACCATTTCCCATCTTGGTTCCTCTGCATAGAGTACCTCATACCTGGAAGGATTTTCCTCCTTCCATGTCAAACTTCATTACTTCATTCCAGACTTGACTCAAACACTCCCTACACACGTACAACCAACACACATACATACAACCAACATACATACACACAACATCCATCCATCCATACAACATCCATACAGACAACAGCCATCCATCCATCCATCCATCCATACAACATCCATCCATCCATACCAACATACCTACATCTATACCAACATACCTACATATCTACCTACATAACTATCAACACACCAACATACACACAAAACACTCACAACAAACATACACACAACCAATGCACACATATACAACACACAACATATAACATACAACATAAACACACATAGAAAACACAGACATGCAATACACATACACATATAACATAAACAAATACAACATACACACAACATATGTAGTGCATACACCAATACAGCATGCATACAACACATCGTACACACAACATACACACTAACCCAGCACATCATAATACTACATATGTCATGCACACAACACCCATCACACACTACGTACAACATAACACACACTACATACAACACACATCATATACTACATACATTATAATACTACATACCACATATGCACTACATCCACCCTACATACTACATCCATCCTACAGTCATCCTACATCCACCCTACATTCATACAGCACACAACATACCATATACTACACACAACATATATACTAACACAGCACACATACACACAACACATATATGACACAACACAACATATTACATGCACTGTGCCATATACATACAACCTGCTACACACAATATACATACAATACACCACACGCCACATACTGTGAGATTTAAAATAGTGAAGCCCATAAACTGTAGTGAGTTAAAATAGTGGAAGATATAAATTGTGATAGATATAAGAGAGGGTGAGTAAATTTGACCACAGAAATATGTTTCACTACAGTGTCTTGAATTTTAAAATCAAATATAAGGTGGTCGCCAGGTGTAAAGATTAAAATTTAGGGGAGATGGGGAGACTGAAGCATCTGAAGCAGGTAGAAATTAGTTTCTCTCTGCAAGGAGTATTATTTTTTTTAGAGGTTTATTGAAGATTAAGGATTAAAGAAAATACAGGATAAGAAATACGTGTCCAGGCCATAGAATGGCCTAGACACAACCTCACCTATATTATGAAAAAAGCCAGGCCTGCCCCAAAACGGAAGTTCAAGAGCCAAGAGAGAGCCCCTCAAAAGCCTTTGAATCAGCTTAAATACCTTCTCGATCTCGGCCCAGGTGAGATTACAAGGCATTCTGGGGAAGTGGAGCAAAGGCTCGTGGGGATTGTAGTCCTGTATTTGAGTCTATTTTTTACACAGGGAAATATTCCCAATTATTCAAATACCCAAGTCAACTGGGTTTATAGAGATTTTAATTAATACAAATGTGGAATTAAAGAAAAGAGAGAAAGAGAGAAAAAGGAAATAAGTATGAAGGGCCTTAAGCCATCATGGCCTAAACCTGAGTCTTAAGAGAGAGAATCAGTCAGTTAGTCTTTTAACACTCACCACAAGGTCTGCCTAAGCAAGGATTCTAGTGACACCAGGCCAGCATCATCTCAGCTGCTTTCACCAGCTCCCTCCTCCATCTGAATGTTTCAGAATGACCTCTAGCTCTTCTCTGAGCTCTTATTTTTAAGGGCCAAATCTCCTATGTCACCTCCCCTAAGTTCTTCCATCTACCAATCACTATAGATGTTTTCCAAAAGACAGCCCATTTTGAATTCACAGCTGAGTAGATTAATCTCTTTAGTAAGTCAGAAAAAAAAAATGCTGCCGTGTCGACTAATTTCATTAAGAGAAAACCTCTGAGTAAGTTTTCACCTTTTAGGTCTAAGTAGTTTACAAGTTGCCCCACCTTTATAGGCACCTAGCATCCCATTGTATCAATTCCAAAAACAGGCATGGCTCAAAGAACTCCTTTCCTTTATAAGTATGGTTTTCAAGTACTTTCATTGTTTAGCAAGGAGTTTTCTGCCCTAAAGCAGTCTTAAGTAGGGGTGGAATAGAGATCCTCCCATAGCAAGGAGTTTTCACATTCAAGTAGAGTTCTCACTATCTGGTAGGGAATTATTTCAAGTAGGGAATTGGAGGATTCCTCAATGTGGAGTAAATTTTTTAACATTCATAAGTCTGTGAAATTTTAAGGTTTACAATACACACTACATATGTACCAACACACACTACATATAACACATGCATACTACACACAACACAATACATTACAAAACAACATGCTACATACAACATACTACAACAAGCAACAAACTGAACACATGTTAAACCACACACAAAGACACAATTTAAAACATACATGTAACATGCCACACACAACATACATAAAATATGTTACACACAACACATAAAACAAATACACACTACATGCACACTACACAACAATACAACATAATAAACACTACACACAACACACACTACATACAACACACTACATGCAAAACACACTACATAAACAACATACACCTACTACACACATAACACATACATAAAACATACACACCACACTACATACTACACACAATATATACTACACACTAACAAAAGATCAACCACATACTACATACAGAACACGCTACATACTAATCACACCCTAACTACATGCATGCCATACACCAACAGCATATGCACTACACAACACTACACACTATGCATTACATACTATGTACTACATACATATGACATGCATACTGCAAACAAACTACACACCACACACAACATGCTGCATACACTACTACAACCTACATAATGCATATGACATATGACACACATAACAATACTATGCACATACTACATACCACATACCAATTACATAACACATACCACAGGGCACACACACACTACATACATACCACACACTACATAATGCTACATACAATGTAATGCTACATACAACACACTGCACACTACACACAATATACTACATGCATACTAAATATAAACTACACACTACATATATAACACATCCACATGACATTTATGTTGTATGTAGTGTGCATGTGGTATGTATGTAGTGTGGTATATAGGTAGTATTACGTATGTGGGATGCATGTACTATGAAGCCTGTATGTGCTATGAACCTTGCATGTCATGTGTTGTATGTTTATATGATGTAGTTAGTATTTAGTGTATTGTATTACATATTTAGTAGTGCAGTATGTACACAGAATGTAGTGTGTAGCATGTATGTTGTATTATTTGATGTGTTGCATGTACCATGTAGTATTTTCCAGGCAGAATGTGGTATGCAGTGTGAAGGTATGTTGTCTGTGGTATGTGTTATGTGGCATGTATATGGTATTGTTAAGTAGTATTGCCATATATGATGTGTCTATGCAGCATGTTGGGTAGTATCTGTTATGTATTATGCATGTAGGCAACATGTAATAAGCATATAGCATAGGCACTAAGCATGTAGAATATGCAATCAATATGTAACATACATGTCGATAACATGCAGTATGCATATAGTTAGTATATACTAGGTATTAGATTCAACAGGAATATAGTCGCCGTGTGATATGTGTCACATGTTGTATGTTGTAAACATGATGTTGGTATGATGTGTGGTGTGTATGCATGTTTGTGTTGTATGTAGTGTACTGTAGTATATATTGGTTGTATTGTTATGTGGCATGTATGCTGCATGTTGCATGCATGTAGTGCGTAGCATATTATTTGCATGCTGTGTGTACATTATATCTAATTGGCATATAGTTGCATGTAGTACCTATATAGTGTTTATGTATGTGGTATGAAGTGTGTATTTATGTGTTATGTAGTGTGAATGTATTGTGTGTATCTGATAAGTATGTGGTATGTATGGTGCATGCATGTGGTATGCATGTGGTATATATGTTGTGTGTGTTGGCATGTTGCACCATGCTTTATGTGTGTGGCACTTGTGTGTATGTAGTGTCTTTTATCTATGTAATATGTTGTATGCATGTAGCTTGTATGTTGTATGCATGATGTAGGTAGTATGTAATGTGTTTCAGTGCCACATGACCCAATGCACGGCACAAATCCACAATGCAATAATGCGACACACATGTGAATCAAACACGCGAGACACACAAACACATGTGAAGCAGACACACGAGACACATGCACAATGCATGAAAAAAGCACACATGTGTTACACATGTGACATGTGCATCAAGCACACCACACAAAGACTGCCAAATGCGAGACACTACATGCATGTTGCATGTAGTGTGTATATTAAATGTATGTGGTAAGTATCATGCAGTGTGCATGTAGCATGTTGCACTGTAGCATGTTTTATGCAACATACGTGTAGCATGTTGTGATTGCATGACATGTTTTGTGTATGTCTGTGGCATGTTGTGTTTATTTTAATGAATGTAGCATGTTGTATGTAGTTTTGCATTGTGTGTGGTTTGCATGTAGTGTGTAGGTAGCATGTAATGTGTTCCCTGGGCTGCATGGGTATTGTGGTCAACACACATGACATGCGGACCACAATGTTACACATGCACGACCCACATACCACATGTGACACACACAACACGTGGCACAAATGACACGTGTACTGCACTGAACAAAGGACATGTGCTCAACACACATGTGACACACTAACACACACTAATCAAAACCACGCGCCCCACATACTAGAGATACACAGGCACAACACACACTCACATGACACACGCAAACACGCACCACACCCGTGCCACACTCACATGAGCGCCAAACACGCACACAACAGACACACGTGTGACACACATGTGATAAATAAATGTATGACACTTACTTGTGGTAGACACGCTCACGACACACATGCGCACGACACAAACACACGCTCGCCACACGCGCACAAAACACATATGCATGCCATATCCGTGGTACACATACATGCATGATACCCACAGATGTGTGACACATGCACAATGCACTACACACATGACACACACACAACACACATGTGCGCTCAACACATGCTTGTCACAATGCACCACAACATGATACACAATAGACACATGACACACTGACACGTGTCACATGCTCACACATGCACTACAAAATATGCATACCATGCATACATGCCCGACACACATTCCAAACACAATATAGTTAACATGTATCAAGCATGTAGTTTTATGTATTTGGTATGTATTATGTATATTGTATATGTGTAGTATGCTGGTTGTGGGCCCTTCGTTGGCATATAGTATGCATTCATTATGCATGAAGCACATTGTATGTAGCACCATGTAGCATGTATGATTGTGTTATGTTGTGTGTAGTATGTACTATGTACACATGTGTATGTACAATATATAGTGTGTTGGTTTGTATGTTGTGTGTAGTTTGCATGTAGTGTGCACAAGGCAACACACAGAAAACACAGAGTTAATGTGTAATCAATACACAGCAGGCATGTGGCATACATGTCATTAGTCTGTAGCAAACATGTAGATAGCACGGAGCATGTATGTAGTTATTATGTAGCTTGCAAGTAGTATACATGCACTAGACATGTGGTATGCATGTGTTATATAGGTAATATCTGTGACATGACCGTGATGTGTGGTATGTGTTTAGCATGTATGTATGTTGTATCTAGTGCTTATATAGTGTATGTGGTGTGTGTAGCATGTAGTGTGTATGTGGTATGTGGTCAACATGTTGTGTATGTGGCATGTATGCACCGTGCATTTAGTATGTTATTTGCATGTTGTAGTAAACAATATATCATTGGCTTGTAGTGTGTTGTATGTAGTGTGTTTATAGTGTTTATGTATGTGGTGTGTACATGGTATATAGTGTGTATGTATGTGGCCAGTTCTAATATTCTATCATCTGTGTCCCAAGACATCTTTCTACTCTGTTGTTTTTTTAAATCCCCGCTTACAACTCAGTCCCTCTCCCCCTTAACAATCCATGTTATAGATTTGAAAGCCATTCTTAACGTTAACATTCTGTGGTCTATTTTTGAAGTTACCTCCTAACTATCATCCTATGCTACATGTCTAGGACTCTGGAGTGGTAACTTAACTCTCGTAAGCGGGTCTTCTGTAAATTTCCTTTCACGATACACAAAATAGCTTCCAGACCCTCAAAAACTATAGCTGTCATTCATATTGCCATTTCCATCTGTAAAATGGGACTCATAATACGTGCCTCACAAGCTCACGACATTGTGAGAAGAGCACTTTGGTGGCCTGCGAAGGCTCTGTCCTGGAACGCCTCCTTTTTCTCTATACTTTCTCACTTCCTTATCTGCCTTGGGTTCAATGATCAGCTCTCTGCAGATGACTCCTAGATCTATCTACCTCCTTGCCTTTGCACTAGCTGCCCCCATACCGGACACGTGCTCCCTCTTTAGCCTCTCCTCTTAGGTTCCCTGGCTTCCTTCAAGACGCAGCTCACGGGCTCCCTTCTCCAGGAGGCCATCGGCCACCGTCCCAGCTGCTCCGCAGTTACTTTCCATCAAATCTTTATATATTGAATGTGCGGCTCACTATTTGAATACCATCTCATTAGAATTTGAGTGCTTTGAGGGGAGGGATTGCTTTTGTCTTTCCTTGTATCCCCAAGACTTATTTACCACGACTTTCTGGAAACTATTAAGTGTTAAACGTATACTTTTTGACAGTAATGTAGAAATAGTACCTTATCTTGATACCAGTCTTGCCTTTTCTCCACACTTTAATATGTCAGTTTTTTACTGATAGTTGTCTTCCTCTGATGCTTCATCATGGCAAGAAGGTGACGCTGGGCATTCTGAGGCTATTCCAGTAGGACCACAGGTTCTGGCAGGCCAAACGACTTCCAAGCCTCTTGGTAGGCTTTATCTTTCACCTGAGGTCAAGACTAGCTAAGAAGGGAGAGATTCATTCATAGGATGCCTATTTTTTTCACCCACAGCTACCCTAGTCTGTTTTAGTACAAGGAATGTCCACTGGAACAAAACCTTACTCCTTTGGGGGAGGGGGGGTACACACTATTTAATTTATTTTTTTAAATATTTTTTCATGGTTACATGATTCATTTTCTCTCCCTCCCCTGTTTTCTCTCCCCTCTCAGAGCTGACAAGTAATTCCACTGGTTTATACATGTCGTAATTCTCAAAACCCATTTTCCATATTATTCATATTTATAATAAAGTAATCTTTATAAAACCAAATGCCCAAATCCTATACCCATAACACCAAGTGATAAATCATCTGTTTTTCTTCTGCATTTCTACTCCCACAGTTCTTTCTCTAGATGTGGATAGCCTTCTTTCTCATAAATTCCATGGGATTCTTCTTGATCATTGCATTGCTGTTAGTAGTGAGGTCTATTCTATTTGATTGTCCCACAATGTAAAACTTTACTCCTTGAAGTAAGACACATCAATCTATGTATCTAGAGAATTATTAGGAATGGTAAAAAGGAAAGATAGAAAGGCCAACATGATCTTGTATTTCCAGAAGTAAGTCTTGGACTTAATTGACATCTATAGATTTTCTAGCCTGGTAGTTGCTTCCATTTGCTTTTGAACCACGTCTTCTGTCCTCATCATATTTTAAAATGATATCTCCCTTGGCTTGGGCCAACTCTAGAGGCACCAAAAGGTGCTGTGGTCATTTTATTGGAATTGCTTCTCTTTTTAGGGGTGCCTTTGAATTATAGGTGCCTGCAGAGTCTCTGTACACTCTAATCTCCCTAAACTCTCCTTTTGGGGAGGGGCTATGATGGAGTTAGCATTTGGGCTGCATATCCCAGTTTAATTGGTCCCATAATGTATATATGCTGTCCATATTTTAATACATAACATATACTCAATCTGTTAAACATCTTCACCAAAGCGATCCCTTGATGCCTTCTGTTTTTGAAGGGATCCTAGGTTCTTTGGGGCTATGTCAGTGGAAATCAAGCTCTGGAATATTCTGGCCAGGCAAAAGCATTTATGAAACAGCTAGATGACACAATGGACTTGGAGTCAAGAAGACTTCTGTTTGAATCCCATTTCTGATTCTTACTGGTGTGTGACCCTGAGAAAGTCATTTATCCTATATCTGCTTCAGTTTCCTCATTTGTAAAATTGAGACAAAAATAGAGCCTACTTTGCAGGGTTTTTGTGAAGATTATCTCATTATAATATATATAAAGTGCCTTGCAAACTTTAGTCTACTTTATACATGTTTTGTCATTATTATTATTATTAAAGCTTTTTCTAGTTGTAAATAATTTTACTGCCTCCTTTCACACTCCAATTTCTCTTTTATATAGCTTGTTTGTAGCTCCCTGAGAGCAGAAAACATTTGTTGACTTGTTTTTAGGTGGGGGTGATCCCTAGTGCTTGACATTGTGCCTGGCACCCAGTAGGATTTTAAATATCATTTGACTAATTGATTGATGACAGGCAGAGTAATCATCTGTCTCAGTGGAGGGAGTATGTAAGCTGATAAAATGACAGATTATTGGAGCATTGAACAAAAGATCAGTTACATTTCATTTTATTTTATAAAGATCCCAAAGTCTTGATTTTTTCCAATAGTATACCCATTCTGATATTCATGCCTTGAAAAGGAACAGTTCAATGAACTGACTTTTTGTTCTAATGAGTCAGTATCAGAATGAGCAATGGGACCAAGATAGGTTAAACCAAAGTAAGGAACATAAGAGCTATTAGAAAGAGCATTCTGCTGTGGCCATCCAATTGTAAACCATGTTTCTGTTGTTCAATCTCAAGGAAGCTTGCACTCCCATAAATTTCTCCATTTAAAATTTGAATTATATCTTTTTTAGTATATGCATTTTTGTCTATCCTAGATCGTAAACTCCTAGAGGTCAAGGACCATGCATAATTTCTTTTTGTGTCTTTCCCAGGCCCTAGATATTTATTAAGTATTTACAAAATAAATGACTATACCACTCTGACATAGAAATCTCAGTACTTAAAAAGAACTCAAAATTCTAGAGAAATGGCATCATGAAAGATTAGTGTTAGAAGAGACTTTAGGTTACTGCTGGAAGGAACCTTAGAAATAATCTAGTCCAATGGATTATAAATATAATATAAAGGAAAAAAATGAGGTCTAGAGTGATTATTAGGCACACAAGAATTTCTTAATAAATGTCTTTTCTTTCATTAATTAGTTCATCTATTCATTCATTTACCAATAGTCAGGAATAGAACCCTGGAATCCTAGTTTGGAGTTCTAGAGCATACTTCTTTCTGTTTGCAGCCTTTCAAACGTTCCTTGGGAAAATGGATGTCTCTCAAGAAATGGAAGAGGCCTTGGAAGAGAGTCGGGTTCAGAGAAATATTCGCTTAGTCTCCGTCTGGGAACTTCTGACAAGGCGTTCTGTTCGTTGGCAGATAATTACAGTGATTATCACCATGGCCTGCTACCAGCTCTGCGGGCTTAATGCAGTAAGTACTTCTTTTCTGTCTGCCCCTGGCAGATAATAGGTTTTTCAGAGGGGGAAGGGTTGTATCTTTATCCTGGAAAGCATTTAAATGTCACATTGCTCAGTAGAGAAATTATGCAGAGGGACATTAGAGAGAGAAATCCACTCCCATGATGTAAATGGACTGTGGCACAGCTCTGTGCCCTTTGTGCCCTCCCAATATTTGACCTCCAAAAGTCTCTCTAGAAGGGATCAAAGACTCTTTTTTTGATTTGTTGGATATCATCCTTCATCCCATGGCATCGGCCAATGGAGACTAGACGACGAGGCCCCTCAGTCCTTTGGGAGTTGCAGATGGCAGCAGCTGGACCCTCTGGGATGGAAGGGCAGGTCACTAAGCAGGTGTGTTTGGAACAGCACACTCGACATTTTAGGGGTTAAACACCTTCCTTTGGTCACTGCTGATTTTTGTTTGTTTACATCTGACAATACAATTTTATGTTAGGCAATGCTGCGTGGGAGAAAGAATACTGGAAATGGATTTAGGACATCAGGATTATAGTTCTAGATCTGGCACTATGAGAGCTTGGGCAACTCACTCCAGCCCTGTGATGCTCAGTTTTCTTATCTATAAAATGGGTGAACAATTCATTCCAATGTGCTATTAGGAAAGTATCTTATTCATCCTTCAAGAACTATTGAAATGTGAGCTAATATTGTGGTGATGATAATGAAAAATAATAGCTGGCATTTATTTTGTGCCTTAAGGTGTGTAAAGCATTTTGTATATAAAAATCTCATTTAACCCCCCCAACAACACAGTGACTTAAATGTTGTTGCTTTCTACATTTTATAAATTAGGAAGCTGAAGATGAGAGAGATTAAGTAACTTTCCCATAATTAGAGGAAAAGGTTTTAGTGCTACCTTTATAAAGTTTATTGCCTGTGTAGCCTTGAGAAAGTCAATGGAGATTTGAACCCCAGACTTCAATCCCCAGAAGTCCTTGGCACTTCCCAGAATGCCCTATAATCTCACTTGAGTCCTCACCTGGGCCAAGAACAAAATTTGTATTTAAACTGACTGTACCGCCTACTTGGTCTCTCTTCTTCCGCTTCTAAGCACACGCAGGCAAGATGTAAATGGCTGTGAATGGGCTATGTGCCCTAGGCACATGCTTTCTTATTTTGTATTTTCTTTATTCTTGGTTTCTAATAATCTTTAATAAACCTCTAAAAATATAATACTTTTAGTAGAGAAACTAATTTAACTGTTATAGAACTCAGTGATTTTGCAAAAAAAAAGGGGGGGGGGCAAGATGCCTCTGTAGTCCCTTCAAGCTTGAACTTAATCTTGTGTTCATTCATTTTTCAAATATTTTGACAAATGTATCTCAGTATTTACTTTGCAATCCTTTTTATTTTATACATTATTGAGGCACCTAGGAGGCTCAATGGCTAGCACCAGGTCTACCCCTTCCCACTTTTCTGCCTTGAAACCAATACTCTGCATTCATTCCAAGATAGAAGATGAGGGTTTAAAAAAAAAAACACAACATTAATATAAGATAGGGTCTTTGTGCTTTATCCAACTTCCAAAGTAAAAAAAAAAAGTTGTCTTTCATTAGAACTATGATCTTATTTTTTTTTTATCCCTCAAGATCTCTCAAACTTGGTTTATTTTACAATCTCTCAGTCTCTTGGGTTTAGTCTCATCTGAGATCTTGTGGTCCTTTTCTCTTGAACTTGCTATGTTTTTCTATTCCTCTACCTATTTATTCCTAAAGTATTTACCCTGCTAATGGGCTAAATGCTGGGAATACAAATCCTAGCAGTATGAAAGACAGTCTCTGCGTTGACGGAGTTTATATTCTAATTGGGGGTAGAGAGGAAGTTGAAAAGGAGAGAGAAGAGAGAAGGCTGGAATGTTCGAGGCAGTCTAGTGCAGGATGAGGAATGAAAATATGACTGCCTCTGCCTGGGCTCCTTCCTTAAATAGGATCCTGGGAGGAGCTGTCCAATCAATTTGGGTTCAAAGCAAAGCATTCAAGGCTCTGGAGGAGAATGTTTAGAATTCCATGTCGCCAGGGATTTTATAGCCTCGTAGCGTGACACTAGACAAAGGCATAGCTATAATTCTCATTATTTCATGATAAGTGAATCATTGATGTACCCAACTAAGTATGATGTGAAGTTGGAAGTGCAAAGTCATGATTTACTCAGATAATCACGGAAGACTTCATGCAGGTGGTATTTGATTTGAACTTTTAATAATGCATAAGAATTAAAGAGGTAAAGAAAGGTAGGGGGAGACATTAAAGGCAAAGCTAACAGTCTGAGCAAGTACAGGAGCATTTTAATGGGATCTTGTAACCTTGGGAAAGTTTCTAAACCTCTCATAACCTCAGTTTTCTTGTCTGGAGAATGGAAATTTAACACTTGCCCTTCATGTATCAGAGGGTTGCTATGAATATACAATGATTTTTAGTCAAGTCTAACTCTTTTTGACCCTATTTGTGGTTTTCTTGGCAAAGATACTGGAGTGGTTTGCCATTTCCTTCTCCAGTTGATTTTGCAGATGAGGAAACTAAGACAATCAGGGTTAAGTGGCTTGCCCAGAGTCACATAGCTTGTAAGTATCTGAGGTCAAATTTGAATTCAGATCTTGCTCTATTCATTCCACCAATCTAGTTGCCCCATGAGTATATAATATGACTTTGCAAATGAAAGCTCTATTACTATAATGGGCAGCTAAATGAAGGTGACTATGAAATGTACTTAAATGGGAATTGAGTTTTTCTCACTCAACACCATGCATTTATTTATTTGTCAAACCACCCTTTTTTCAAAGTACTTCTATACTTATTACCTTACTTTAACCTTAGAACTCCCCTATATTGATATTTTGGGAGATGTCATTAATGATAACAAAGAAAGGAAAAAATCATTTATTAATCACTTACTGTATGCTAGGCATTGTATTAAGCAATCCTGGAAGGTAGGTAGGTAGGTAGATAGTATTATTATCTTTATTATTATTTTCATTTTACACTTAAGGAAACTGAGGCGGGGAGAGGTTAAGTGATTTGCCCAGAGTAACAAGCCTGGATTTTAACTGAGGTCTTCTTGGGCCCAGCATTTTACCTATTATACCATAAGCTGCCTCCAAAGTCTAGATGGGTTATATTCTCCATCATTAGAGGAAATACTCACATTGTAGAAATGGTAGATTCATAAATCTCATTTTCTAGACCAAGAAATTAAGGACTAGGAAACATAAACTATAAGATTACAAATCCACTTAGTGGTAGACCCAGAATCAGAATTCAGATGTCCCGTGTTCTGGTCCAGTCCTCTTTTTGACTATACCATGTGGCCTTTGAGTGCTTTTGATTCCAGTTTACTTAAAGATGGACAGCCATCTAACATAAGAAAGATACTTGAATTAAAAGCTATCTTCATATTAAAAAAGAATTCGACTTACATGGCATAAGGGATAGAGAGTTGGTCTTGGAACTAGGAAGTCCTGAGTTGAAGTTTTACCTCTGACACATCAATTGTTTGTATGACGCCGGTAGGAGGGGAGGTGCCACCTATATTGGTGGATAGAATTATTTCACTGAGAATTTCCTATACCAATGAAATCATGGGTTCAGGCCCTATCCATCTCTCTGCTTGTTTCCAGAGAGAAACTCAAGGAACAATGGGTGGAAATTATGGATGGAATGGAGAAGGTAGGGTACTCTTTGTTACTGGGGGATCTTCTCAAATAGCTTGGACACTGCAGAAAGGAGTTTCTTTTTCAGGTCGTTCTTGGCCTCTGATTTCTTAAAACTTTAAAGCCCTGTGATCCAAAGGCTTCTGAGTTCCCTTCTGATGGTGGATTCTATGTCAGTCAACAAGCATGTCAGTGTTTTCTACATGGCAGTTACTATGCTAAGTGCAGGGAAAAGAGAGAGAGTCAAAAATAGTCTTTGCCCTCAGGGAGCTCACATTCTAATGGAGGAGATAATTTGTAATCAACTAAATGCATAGGAGAGCTGGATATCTTATATAATAGATCATATTATATATTTTACATATGATAGGTATATAAATATATAATAATATATTCTATAAATATACAACAGAATATTATATAAAATATACTATTAGATTATTATATAAATAATATAATACATATATTAAACTAAGGGAAACAATATGTTATTAAATCCACACAAGCTATATAGTCACATGTAGTTATATGTGTATATATTCATACATACATAGACATGTATCATGTATTTATTTATATATACATGTAACCAAGTATGTATAATATATGTACATGTACATATCTCTCTTATCACTATATATGCATGCATGCATATATACACACACAAGTATAATGAGAAATCAACTAATGAGAACCTAATCCTGAGATCATATATGAACTTGGGAGCTCAGGGGGTGCTGGCCTCTGGAACTGGGTCCTAACTGGACCATCCCCTTAACACATAGAGTAGATGACAGATATTCTGAGAGGGGAAACACACAGATGTGAGGTGGCTCAGGAAAGCCATTCTGCAAAAGATAGGATTTTTAGCTGAGTCTAGAAGAAACCAGAGAAATCAAGAGAAGGAGTTGAGGAAGCAAAAGCATTCTAAGAATGGGAACAGACAGGATAAAGGCACAGAAATTAAGATTATAAACTCCTTAGGGCCTGGGATTGTCTTTTGCCTTCTTTTTACCCAATACTTAGCACAGTAAGAGCTAAGTGATTGAATTGAGAAATGTAGTGTTCCACAAGTTAGAAAATTGAGTAGACGGAAACATAGAAAGGGTCCAGGTTGTAAAGAGCTTTAAATGTCAAATATAGCTGTTTCTATTGGATTGTGGAAGGAATAGGGAGTGACTGGAGTTGATGGGGCTGGGAGCACTGGAGAGAGGAAAAACACAGACCTATGTTTTCGAGAAATCACTTTACAGATAAAAGAGAGAATCCATACAAAACCAAAGAAACAGTATGAGCGTGGCATGCTCCTTTGTTTTTCTAATAATTTCTCCTTTTATTCATTTTGCTCTTTGCATCCTATGGGGACAGTAAGAAAAGAGAAGTTGGCAGCTTAAGCTTTTTCCTGTCTCCCCCCACCCCTTCCAATGGCATTTACATCCCTTTCCCTAAAATTAGATCTGTCACTTAGGATTACTTACGTTCTGCTTCAGCATTCTCCTCAAGTCACTTACTCTTTGCAGAAGAACCAGCCTGCTTCAGGACTTTGTTAGTCTTGACTTTGACCCAGTGTTAGATCTTCAGTGGCAAGAAGGATTGGTCTAAGAGCCTGGAAAGGACCAGTTGCTTGGTGCTTGTCCCACCACTTAGCACACCACAAACTATTTGGTGGTTTGCCATTTCCTTCTCCAGCTTATTTTACAGATAAGAAAACTGAGACAAACAGAGCTAGATGACTTGGCTATAGTCACATAGTTTGGAAGTATCTGAGTCCACATTTGAACCCAGGTCCTCCTGACTCTAGGCCTGGCTTTCTATCTGTAGTGCTATCTGGCTGCCCCGGATTGAATATTTTAATTAAATTTTATAAATTATATATAAAATTTTAAATATTAAAATAATTAATTTTATAAATTTATGTAATATTTAATTACATTTTAATTCAAATTTATACAAAATTTAACATACTGTATGTAAGGAATAATTAGGAAGTCCCTTCCCAGTATACCTAAGGTCCAAACAGTGTTTTGGGGGAGAAATCTCTAATACTTGGAACAATCCCAAAGAGAAACAGACTATCTCCAGAGGTCATAGGATCACAAAACTAAAAGAGACTTTTGAGGACTAGACCAATTCCTTCATTTCAGATGAGGAAAAGGAATCCCAGAGATGCTGAGTGACTTGCCCAAAATTATACAGGTAAAAAGTAACAGACCCTGGTTTTGAACCCAGGTCCTTTGGCTCCAGACCTAGTATTATTTCCAGTATCCTCTTTGTTGTGTGCATGTGGTGGTGTTGGGGTCCCCTCATCAGAGGCTGGATAACTAATCATTAGGTATACTCTAGGAGGAATCCTTTTTTCAAGTATGGATTGAACTAGGTATTCCCCAAGGTGTAATCTTGGGTAAGTCACTTAATCCTAGTTGCCCTTGTCACTCTTCTATCTTAGAAATGATTATTTCTTCTGTAAGTCAACATCATTATCATTTTTCAATTGTTTTCAGTTGTGTCTGATGCTTTGTGAACCCATTTGGGGTTTTCTTGGCAAATATACTCAAGTGCTTTGCCATTTCCTTCTCCAACTCACTTGACAGATAAGGAAACCGAGGTCTAAAGGATTAAGTGTCTCGTCCAGGACCATATAGTCAGTCAGTTTTGGATGCCAGATTTGAACTCAAGATCAATCTTCCTGATTCCAGGGCCAGTGTTCTGTATGTTGCTTTGCATTGTGTAGCAACTCTTACCTTCTATCTTAGAGCTGATACTAAGTATTGGTTCTAAGGCAGAAGAGCCATAAGGAATAGGCAATGCTTGCCTAGGCTCACACAGTTTAGCAACTCTTATTAAAAGATATCTCTAAGGACGGCTTTTTCAAAGCCAATACTTTGGAGTTTTGAGATCTCCAATTTCAAAGACCAGGATCTCTGGAATGATTGTCTCATTCCTGGTGGTAAGAGCTGAGGGGTCAAGAAAATATAAAATTTACAGAAAATGGTATTGTCAGGACTGACCTGAAACTGCTCCATCGAATAAGCTTCACTAAAACCAGCTTTGCTTTATCTTCCATGGTAAAGGGAAGAGCTTTTCTATCAAAATGAGAAGAGGAAAACATCTTTACTTTGCAACCAAATCAAGGAACTCTTCACTCAAATTATTGTTATTGATAATAATAACTATAATAAGCGCAGTTAGGTAGCACAATGGAAAGAGCAACCAAGACTGGAATCCAGAGGACTTGGACTCAAATATGGTCTCAGACGGTTCTTAGCTGTGTGACCTTGGGCAGGCCACTTAATTCCGATTGCCCAGCCCCTTCCACTCTTCTGTCTCCTATCTTAGAGCTGATACTAAGACAGAAGGTATGAGTTTTTCAAAATGAATAAATATAATAATAATTGCAGCTAGAAGGAACAATGGTTAGAACATTATACCTGGAGTCAGAGAAGTGAATTCTATAGATGAAGCATCTGAGGTTAAAACAAGTTAAGTAAAATCTGATCTCAGATGCTTCCTAGCTGTGTCACCCTGGGTGAGTCATTTAATCTTACAGCCTTCAAGTGCTTTATCTGAAAAAAATGGGGATAATAATAGTATTTAGGCTTGTTGTGAGGATCAACGGGGAAGGGAATGGGGACTTATTAAGCAACTTCTCTGTGCCAGGCATTGTGCTAAGTGCTTTACTAAGCTTATCTCATTTGATCCTCACAACCACCCTAGGAGGTTATTATAAGATAAAATTAGATAATACTGGTAAAGTACTTTGTAAATCTTAAAGCTTTTTATAAATGCTATTAATGTTATAGAGTCCTTTGAGATTAGCAAAGTGTTTTGCATATGTTATCTCTCTTGATCCTCTCAACAAGGTGTGTGTTGTGTGTGTGTGTGTGTGTGTAAAACATTTAGCAAAACCTTTTAGGTGTTACATAAATATTAGCATTTATAATTTCCAGTATTTCAAACCATGTAAGCCAATAAACATTTACCAAGTGGTTTCTAGGTGCCAGGTACTGTGATAAGCACTAGGGATATAATTAATAAAAAGAAAGACAATTCTTGCTCTGAAGGAGCTTACAGTCTAATGGGAAGAGACATCACAAAAAAGGGGGCAGGAAAGAAGGGACAGTGGGGGCATCTCATTCTGTGGAATTGATGCCACACACAGGGAAGCAGATTCAGAATGAATGAGTTGAGGCCAGTTTCTGCCCTCTATAAAGGAAGGCATTGGGAGGAGTTTGGTACTCTACCCATAACTCTCCAAGTAGAGAGGAAAGGAGACTGAGGAAGGTGGTGGAATCAAGGCTGGAGTTAATAGCATGGTGTTGAGGTTAGAGGTGATGAGACAATCCTGGGAGGTGTGTATTATTCTGTGGAGATGATTGCAGGAAGAATAACAGATGCATGGTGGATGTTTTAGAGAAGCTTCATGAATAACTTATATTTACTTATGTAGTATTTTGAACCAGTGAGTTAGATATGAATACGTGTGTATATATATTTTATATACTATGTATATATATATATATATATATTGTGACAAGGAAATCACTTTAAAATACTAATATATATTAATTTAAGGTCGCCAAGGAATTCAGCTATGTAATTCCTAAATGAAAACTCAAGTCAGCAGTCAACCTTTTATGGAGTTTAATTACAAACAGGATGAAGAAAGGTATTAGAGATAGAGAGAGAGAGGGAGAGAGAAAGGGGAGAGAAGGGAATAGGGCTTAAATACCCCTTCTGTTTAGGCTGGGCCAAAAGGCCCAAGCCCTTAGATAGCTGGGGCAAAGAAAGGAGATCAGTCCCTATTACTCACGTGACCAAAATGGAGAAACAGTCTCAGGGGCCTCCACCTCCAGCTTCCTTCAGAGCCAATCCTCAAAGCACCACCTCTCAGACCAAAAACCTCTCCAACCAACCCTCCCTCAGTCCTCAGACCCCTCTATCTTTAAGGAAACCATCCAAGTTCCCTCCCCTCAGTTCTCACATCTACCAATCACTGTCCATGTCTTCCCTGTGCCAATGGTGGCTCTAGCTTAACCCAGGACCGCCCAGAGGTCTGTGGCTTTGCACATGTCTGTTGAAGGTCATATTCTCAATAATTAAATCTTGATCCTTTGCTGCAGCCCTTCCTAAATCCTGTTAGGACTGAGTGGGGTGGAAATTATATTTTCCAAGACCTGGTTCTGTCATTCCAAGTATCTCTATTGTATCAATTCTAAAATCAATCATGACTCAAAGAAATTCCTGTTCTATGCTTAAGCATAGGTCAAAGCCCTTTCCATTGTTTAGCAAAAGGTTTCTGTCCTAAAGTAATCTTAAGAAGGGAGGAGGAGGAACGTCCCATGCCAATGGGGTTCACATTCCAATAGCCAAGACCCACTATCAATAGGAAATTTTTCAAGTATGAAATTTCCCAATGGTGAAATTTCCAACATTTATAAATCTAAGAAATTTTAAGGTTTACAATATGCATATTGTATATAAACACAACTATCTTTTGATGCTGGAATATTAAATTTGAAAAGAAACTTAGAAATCTGTGTTGTCAGAATTTGACATATAAAAGGAAAGTGGGATTCAGAAAGAGTAATTTATCCACAGCCACATATTGACGAAAACAGGGCTAGAATCCAGTGCTCATTCTCTCAAATTACTGTATATAACATTTAATTCTACATTTAAAAGATCAATGAGAACCTGAACCATTAAAGTGATAACAACAGCTGATGTTTATATGTTGTTGCTTGAAGAGAAGCAGAAAAATTGCTTTGTTTAGACTTCCTGTCCCTTGTTCACCCCTGTATGTTGAGGATGTCATCACCCCTTAGAAGACTATAACATTTCCATCAAATAACTGTCATTTCTTTCCCCTTCAAGAGTTTACCACTCTAGTTTCAGTTCCTTATTTGAAAATTTTTTCCTGTTATGGGGGTATGGATAGTTATTACTGTTTTCTCCCTAGAGGTCTTCATGCACACTGATCAAAAAATGTCCTTAAAAGGTAAAAATATATCAAAAAATGCCTACACCTTGGCATTTTTGTGTTATGTTTTGATTTTTCAATAAAGATGCTGGTTCCCACATTAATCCTTACCTTCTGTCTTAGAATCCATACTATGTATTGGTTCCAAGGCAAAAGAGTGGTCTGAGTTAGGAAATGGGGGTTACGTGACTTGCTCAAGGTCACACAGCTAGGAAGTGTCAGAGTCCAAATTTGAACATAGTCCTGGCTCTCAATCCACTGAGTCATCTAACTGTCCCCTTACCACCTTTTTATAAAGGTCATTGTTGCCCTGGAATATGAGGTAAAGAGTAAAAAGACATTCAAGGAAATTGTCATTATAATTAACACTCTTGGACTTTTGCCAGATATGTCTTTCTCAGATTTCTCATTATTTGATCTTTCAGTCTATGGACTATTTGTCAAATACATTATGGGGGCATTCTTTCCATTTATGGTTAGACTGTATGACAGATGAGATCCTCTCAGTCTATGATTCTATTTTTTAAAGATATAATAACAATTTTCTACATACATTTTCTGAAGTTATAAAATCCAAATTATATACTTCCTTACCTTTTATCTTTCCTCCCAGAGGTGGCAAGCAATTTGATCTGAGTAAATATATATGTATTATCATGTAAAATATATATCAATATTGTTCATTTTCATAAGAGAATAAACATATAAAGCCCAAATCCCAAAATAAAACACAAATAAACTAAAGTGAAAAACAGTGTATGTTCATCTGCATTCTGACTCCAACTGTTCTTTCTCTGAAGGTGTATAGTATTCTTTGTCACAAGTCCTTCAGAATTAACCTGGATCACTGTATTGCTAGCAAAGTCTGTCATATTTGATCTTTCCACAATATTGCAGTTACTGTGTTACTCTTCTGGTTCTGCTTATTTCACTCTGCATCAGTTCATCTAGCTTTTTCTGAAATCATCTTGTTTATCATTTTTTATAGCAAAATAGTACTCCATCACCATCATATAATTTGTTCAGTTATCCCCCAATTGGTGGACATCCCTTCAACTTCCAAGTCTTTTCTTTGCCACCACAAGATATAGCTGCTATAAATATTTTTGTACAAGTAGGTCCTCCCAACCTTTTTTTTTATCCCTTTGGGAATGCACAGTTTTATAAACTTTTGGTCATGGTTCCAAATTGCTCCTCAGAATGGTTAGATCAGTTCACAGCTCCACCAACAATGAATTTGTGTCCCAATTTTGCCACATCCCTGCCAACATTTATCACTTTACTGTTGTACTGGCCCATCTGATAGGTATGAGGTGGTACCTCAGCAGCATTGTTTGAATTTCTCTAATTGAGTGATTTGGAACATTTTTTTCATATGATTATCAATAACTTTGATTTCTTCATTCAAAAACTACTTGTTCATATCCTTTGACCATTTTAAAATTACAGTTGTATTCCTATAAATTGAACTTAATTCTCTATATATGTGAGAAATTAGACCTTTATTAGAGAGATTTGTTATAAAATTTTGTCCTGGTTTGTTGTTTTCCTTCTATGATTATATTTTAATGATGCTAGAAGTTTGTTGTCCCCAAATTTAGGTGAATTCTCTCCTATTGAATATTATTTGTTAATGTTTCCTTTATTACTTTGGACAATTAATAGCAGGGTTAATTCACTTGTTTTTATGAGAAGTGTATGAGTATTTACAAAATGTTTTTGTCACACAGTTGTATGAACTAAATAGTACAATTATTATCTTCTAGAGGAAGCCTTTCCCTATCACAGTTAGCCTTTTTTTTTTAACCCTTACCTTCCGTCTTGGAGTCAATACTGTGTATTGGCTCCAAGGCAGAAGAGTGGTATGGGCTAGGCAATGGGGGTCAAGTGACTTGCCCAGAGTCACACAGCTGGGAAGTGTCTGAGGCCACATTTGAACTTAGGACCTCCCATCTCTAGCCCTGGCTCTCAATCCACTGAGCTACCCAGCTGCCCCCTATCACAGTTAGTCTTAAAAAATAAGAGATCCGAGATTTTGAAATAGGTTATTTTGTTTCCTTCCTCAGTCTAACAAAACTCAATTTAATAGGGAAAATGTTAAGTCTTACATCAGAGTTCAGAAAAGCAACAGTATGAGCACAATGTGAGGAAGGGCCATCTCAACAGCTAGACACCTAAAAAAAGATTTGTGGATTTTAGTGGACTTCAGGTTCAATATCAATAAATAAAGTGCTATGATAGCCAAATACATTTATAAAATTGGGAATTGCATTAAGACCCACAGTTCCTAGGCTAGAAAGGCCATCATTCCACTGTCTTTTGCCCTGTTCAGATAAGCCAAAGGGATTCATAGAACCATTTCCCAAGGCACAGTCGGGCTATGATCTGCATCCCTGTGGAAAGAGGAAAGGTATTGATTGAAACAAGAGGGTTATCTGATAACCCTATGTACCAGAGAAAGTTGGAATAGGCTGAGGTTGAAAATATTGGTCTTTAACTAAGTGAAAGACGAATGGTGTGTGATTCCACCTTGGGAATGGACACTAGAAGGAGGTGTCCATTTCTCATCTTGTATTCTTAGTCATCCCTTTATCCTTTCATGTTTCCCTCCTAGCTCCTTCTGGTAATCATTCTCCAAAGTGGAAAGGGATGCTTTGTCTGGCAGCTGATTCCACTGGCAGATTATTCCAGTGAATGAGCAACCTGACTGAAGATGGGATGTGTGCCTGCAGAATCTCCTGAGACTCATTATGGTTCACTTGCAGTGACCTCTGGTAGCCTTTTGTTTCAAGAGGTAGTGATCAATTTTATAAAGGGAAAGAAAGAGAATCTATGTAACATAAGCTCTATGCTATCCCAGGTCAAAAAATAGACCAAAATAGAAATGTTTTGTACAGCAATGCAGTCTTCATTCCAGGCTTTTAGTAAGCAACCACTGTATACAAATCTGCTGCTCAGTTACAGGGATACAAAGATGAAAAATGCACAATCCTTGCTTTTCAGGAGTTGCCAGTCTCCTGGAATGGGGTTTTGACATATAAATAGATAACTATAATATAGAATAAATTACAATGAGTTCCAGGGAAAGAAAAATGTAAAAGTACGAAAACAAGTCCAATGGGGAAGAAATAGAGGAATCTCTCCCTCTTGTCCCCAGCAGATAGAAGGTTCTTTAAATTATTTGTTGATTCATTCATGGAAGAAGTAGCCACTGAAATGAATCTTGAAGGATTTCAACAGGCAGAGACAGAGGGGCACAAAGCATGAGGGATGGCTTATGGATCTGCAAACAGGTAGGATAGGACAGACTGAGATCAGGAAACAGCTGAACCACTTTGTCTGGAAAACAGAGTACATGAAAGAGGAAAATAATAGGGGTCAGAACTCTACACCTAGAGTCCGAAGGACAAGGATTCAAATTTGGTTTCATACACTGGACAAATCATTTAACCTCAGTTTGTCTAGCCCTTGCCATTCTGTCTTAGAGTTGTTACTAAAAAGGAAGAAAAAGAAGAAAGAAAGAAAGAAAGAAAGAAAGAAAGAAAGAAAGAAAGAAAGAAAGAAAGAAAGAAAGAAAGAAAGAAAGAAAAGAAAGAAAGAAAGAAAGAAAGAAAGAAAGAAAGAAAGGAAGGAAGGAAGGAAGGAAGGAAGGAAGGAAGGAAGGAAGGAAGGAAGGAAGGAAAGAAAGAAAGAAAGAAAGAAAGAAAGAAAGAAAGAAAGAAAGAAAGAAGAAAGAAAGAAAGAAAGAAAGAAAGAAAGAAAGAAAGAAGGAAGGAAGGAAGGAAAGGAAGGAAGGAAGGAAGGAAGGAAGAAAGAAAGAAAGAAAGAAAGAAAGAAAGAAAGAAGAAAGAAAGAAAGAAAGAAAGAAAGAAAGAAAGAAAGAAAGAAAGAAAGAAAGAAAGAAAGAAAGAAGGAAGGAAGGAAGAAGAGAAAGAAAAGAAAGAAAGAAAGAAGGAAAGAAAGAAGGAAGGAAAGGAAGGAAGGAAGGAAGGAAGGAAGGAAGGAAGGAAGAAAGAAAGAAAGAAAGAAAGAAAGAAAGAAAGAAAGAAAGAAAGAAAGAAAGAAAGAAAGAAAGAAAGAAAGAAAGAAAGAAAGAAAGAAAGAAAGAAAGAAAGAAGGAAGGAAAGGAAGGAAGGAAGGAAGGAAGGAAGGAAGGAAGGAAGGAAGGAAGGAAGGAAGGAAAGAAAATACCCTCTCTTCATCTCTATCATCCATTATATATGTCATCTCCTTCTATTATGATGTCAGCTCCTGTATTTGCATCCCCAGTATATAACCCAGGTCTTGGGACAAAGAAGGTGCTTAATGCTTCTTCAATCATTCATTCACTAAAATAGCATTATTATTTTAGGGCATGTAGGGTAG
This sequence comes from Monodelphis domestica, assembly GCF_027887165.1. Lineage (NCBI taxonomy): Eukaryota > Metazoa > Chordata > Mammalia > Didelphimorphia > Didelphidae > Monodelphis > Monodelphis domestica. Next base: position 91,699,807 of record NC_077232.1, on the reverse strand, counting down.
AAATTTGAAGTAGCTATGAAGGTAGAATACCTTTATATGGAAGAGAGGGGGTATTCTTGGGAGAGATTTTATCATTTTTTAAATTTGCTGAATGATTGCTTACCTTGTTGCATTAGTTTTCTAGGTGAACGTCTAGCTATGAGGTTACCATTCATGTTGCATATCTCTGACAAAATTTAGAATAAATAAAGGAAATAGCAAGTAGTATAATTTGCATGGAATGTGGAGTAGATTGCTTAGCAGCCAAACTAATATAATTGTAATGAAGAACCAAAAAGATGCTATCATGTTTTGAAATAGCTTGGGCCCTGAGGCAAAGAAATTGATTTATGGACTTCATTGTTTAAATTCTATCTTCCTCAGTTTCCTTAATCATAAAAGGGGATCATAATAGTGCCTCCTTCATAGAATTGATGTGAAGATCAAAAGAGATAATTTCTACAAAGCATTTAGTATCATGATTACCACATAGTACATACTTAATAATACATATCCCCTTCAAATTTTGGCTCTGCCATGTGACTGGAGTCTAATAAGTGAATGGACTAAATTGATGGTCTACTACACTTTACAACAACTAGCCAGATGAATAGAAGGTGCATACAGACCTCATTACTTCCCTGACAGCTCTGTGAAGAAATATCAATAAAATAATAGTAATATAACTAACTTTTATATAAGCCCTTCAACGTTTGCAAAGAACTTCACACATGTTATCTCATCTGATTCTCCAAATCACCTTGTCAGATAGATGCTCTGATCTTACAGATGGGAAAACTGAGGCTAAAAAATTTAGGGACTTTCTCAGATTCATACAGCTAACAAGTGTTTAAGAAAGGATTCAAACTCAGATCTCTCTGACTCCAAGTCCAGCAACCAAGCTATGTCAGGAATTGACAAGTCAGGTTGACAAGAGTAAATGGGATCCTTTACAGACATTCAATTGTATGAGCAAGAATAAATGGGATTGCTATCATGTACTGAAAGCCATGTGCATAATCTAAAAGTACATATAACATAGATGACTACTACAGGAACCAAAAAATAATTGCAAGATAGGGACACAGCAGAAGTTACATCCATATCAGAATTAACATGAAAATCACTTACCCAAGAACAGAGAGACAGCTCACCAACTCACTTTGAATACAAAGTACCAGTTTCTCTCCATCATAGATGGCGAGACCAGCCTAGAAAAAAGCCAGTGGTGGTCAAATTCTATTTCTGATAATCTGATATTAATCTGGAGTGACAGTGCTGGCCTTGAAGCTCTTATTTTGGGGGCAAAGCAGGGAAGCTGTGGGAATGTGCTGTTGAAAGCTCATGGAAGGCTAATGTCATTGGGATGATGCCCATCCATGGTAGTCTAAGGATCTTGTTCTTCATGAAGAATGTGAACTGCTGCCCCTTATAATTTCCAGATAGGTTTATTCCTAGGAATGGGTATCCTTGGGTAGGGCACTCACTTTTTTGTGTTCATCTGTGGGCAGCAGGAAGGAACTGGGGATCCAGTTGGGGTTATATTATATAATAGATTATATTACCAAAAGAAGTAAATGAGGATGAGCTGTAACCTCTAGAATGGGCTAATTCACTTTGGGAATAGAAGTATATATTGTTCAGTACCATATCTCCACTTTCAAGAGTTGAACCTGGGGAAGAAAGATATACACAGTCTTAATTATCTCCCACACTTGTTACTTTGATAGAGAGTTATAAAAAGGCTTGGTTTCAGTAATAGAAATAAGACCTGAACCTGTGATTTCACTGTTTAGAGAATTTCCAGGTAAGGAAACTCTACAAATGCAGATTGGCAATATCTCTGCAATTTAGAATCCTACAGCCTACAGAATGAGAAGTTGAATGATCTCCCCCATATCATGTAGCATTCCGAGCATATTCACATCTATGAAATATAAATGATTGTACGATTACTGCGTCTTCAGACACAAGGTTATACTCTGATGTTTGTGAATGTAATCTTGACCTGGCCATGTGGCCCTTGCCTAGGACAAACTGATTAACATGATCAGAGCATTCCCTTGAGAAAGCGAGGGTTGAAATCCACACTCCCAAAGGTGTTCCCTCTACATTGCCACCCAATCTTAATTGTCTATGCTCTGGGATGTGATTGCTATGTGATTGGAAACACCTCCTTGCTCCCTCAGCAATAAAAGCAAAGGCAACCTTATGATAGATCCTTTTGAACTTCCTCGTGAACTTCCTCTCCCCTTTCTTGGAGCTCCGCTCTGCTCCTAATCCTCTCTCCCTCTTTCTCTCTCTCTTTCTGGATCTCTTCCTCCTCCGAGGCTCCAGCCCCTGTCAGCTTACATTCTCTACCTTAATCTTCTCCTCTACCTCATATTCCATTGATCCTCATACCTTCCTCCCAAGGGGAAAATCATAGGGTTGCCTGCCCTATTCAATCACTGACTTGTCCCGTGTCTGTCATTCTTCACCCTGGTTCCTTGATTCCCTACTTCTCCTTGGGTCCCTACCACAAAGGTGAACCTCCCTTCCTGTGTGGCCCCTGCTGGTTCAGGGTATCCAACATATCATAAATAATATATATCAGGAACAAGATTTGAATGCAGATCCTCAAGATCATCTATCTACCCAATTCACTAGGTTCCCCCTTGGTTCTTGAGCCAGAATGTTTGCATAGATGGACCATAATTCTGACCTAGAAAAATATTTAAGTACAACCTGAGAGGGACTGAATCAGAGAGGAGCAGTTAGTGATTCTCTGAGCAATAAAGGAAGATTTATCCATTCCTTCATTCATCCTCCCCCCCCCCCCATATAAACCATTCATTCAATCAGTCATCCAGTAATTACTTGTTGAATAATTGCCACATTGTACAAAGGATTAAGGTTGCAGAGTAGGTTAAAATGAAACTGTAGAGGATGCTTGAATGGTTTTGAAGAAAGAATATTCCAAAAATCAGATCCTAATGAGGAGAAAGTTCAGATACAGAGGTGTGAGAACACTTCAGTGAATATAAGGCCCTCTAAAGGATAGGGGTTGCCATGGTGCAGAAGGAGACAGAAATGAAAGAGCCGGAGATATCCTTTAATCTATGATTCCAAATTTATGTTAATAGATAAGCATTTATGAAATGCCTGTCATGGGCCAGGCACTGGGGATATAAAGACAAAGAATGAAATAATCCCTATTCATAATGGCTTATATTCTAAGGGGTGAAACCACAAAGGCACATAAAAATATATACATCACAAATATAAAGTTAATAAATTACACATCCATGCATATGCATATATATACATATAAATAAACATGTTTATATAGCTATATTATTATTATTACATATATTTAATATATTTGTGTATATATGGATGGATGGATATATATTATTTAAAGATAAAGTCTTGGAATAGAGAACACATAGTTAGGGGAGAAATCAGGAAAGGCTTTATTCAAAATATGGTGATTGGGATACATCCTAAAAGGTAAAAAATGTAAAGAGAAAAGCATGAAGAAAATCCAGCACAAAGGCATGGAGACAACTGTGAAGTATTCCATGTAAGGAGAAGGGTAAAGGCCAATTTGACTCAACTGCAAAGTATGGGAGGGGGAGTAACATCAAATGATACTCCAATGATGAATTTCAAAGCAGGCTGGGAACATCCAGGTTAACATTGAATATTTTTTACAGTCAATTAGCATAGAATGCAGCAAAGAATTCCAGAGCCTTGGGCCTGGAAGGGAACTTCCAGGATAATCCTATCCAATCCCCTTTGCAAGCAGGCAACTGCCAGAGTGAGTGACTTCCTGGAGGAAGTTAGGCTCTTCCTGTCCAGAAGGGTGGAGAAAAGGAGGCTTGTCGAAGCTTAGCAACCTCAACCTGACTGTGGAGAAGGAGAAACCCCTGAAATCATCTTTGGAGGTTCTCTGTTTGACTGTGGAAAATCAAAAAAGAATCTGACCATATCTGCTGTGCTTTCAAGCAGATTTTAATCTGTTTTTGAGGTTTTACCTCAGAGTCAGACTCCCTGGGGTGGACTTAGTCATTTGAGAGCAATCATAACAGGTTTTGGAGATAGCTTTTGAACAAAATCAGACCAACTACTGAGGGTCATAGGTAGGTACCTTAGTCAGTTTTTGAGGAATACCTAGATAGAAATAGGGAGCTGGTAAGTCAGCCAGAAGATCTGAAGGCTCCCTCTTGCAGAGGACGTAGGGTTGTGGGGTGAATAGCTAGATCCCTTAGAATTAGGGCCCCCTTGTTCTGATCCTCAGTTTGTATCTATGATATTAAAATCACTTTTAAAGACTGATATATATCAATTTAAGGTCGCCAAGGAATTCACTTATGAAATTCCTTAAATGAAACACTCAAGTCAGAATGGAGTTTTATGGTGGTTTAATCACAACGGGAGTAGGAAAGAAGGAGAAGGAGAGAAGGAAAGAAGTGGAAAAGGAAAGAGGTTAACTCAACCTTCTGGCAGAGCCAGAGAGAGTTTAGGCCTTGGAGGGCCAAGGCAGGGAAGGGAATCAGTCCCTTGACTCACGTGACCCATCTGAAGGAAAGCTGCCTGCGGGCCTCGAGCTCCTAGAAAGAACTGGCCCCTAGCCCTATCCATAGGAAGTGAGCGAACTCCAGAGGCTGTTCTCTACTCACTTCCTGCGCCTCACAAGTGCCAATGGTGGCTCAAGCTTGACCTAGGACAGTCCAGGTGGGCAGTTAGTTATTTCTGATTTGCCATTGACTAGCTCATGCCCGTATAGTGTGGATGTGCACAATTTTTGGGTGCTAGACCAAGCAAGATGGAGATTTTAAAATCACATATCCCCTCTTATAATAAAAGAGATACTGACTTTATGCATCAATTGTCTCCAAGGTGTTTGCACAACTGGCCCAGTGAGAGAAAGTGATTCTGCTTGACTCTCACTAACTGGAGATTAGAATACTCAGAAGATCTCTAAGTGGAAACTACTCCATCCACTTTGGGTCTCTCCCCCCCCCCATACATTTTTTTTTTACCTTCATTTTCTGTGAGAGCAAAGTGAAGAGAACTGAACTGCTCATGATCATACAATGAGCTAAGAGGAGAGCCAGGAATGGAATACATGCATGACTTCTACTTCAGGAATGTTTCTAACACAGAATTTTGATTCATTCTTGTGGCTTCCAGGAGATGATCCTGGTGCTTGAATTGAACATTGAAAATATCTCTTACACAAACTTCCATTTTCTTTTCTAATACAGATTTGGTTTTACACAAACAATATCTTTTCCACTGCTGGAATACCTACAGAGAAGATTCCATATATAACTCTGACTACTGGGGGCACTGAGATTTTGGCTGCCATCTTTTCTGTAAGTATGTTGCCAGCTATAGTTATGCAATGAGAAACAATTTTATGGAGTGCAACAAAACAAGTTTTTCTCAGTGTGTAAAGAGGGGGGAAACGTATTCTATTAACAAGCCCTTTTCATACCGAAGAGACTTGCATTTTAGAATATTAAGAGTTATCTTGGAATTGACAAGAACAAATTTTCTATCATTTCTTTTCATTTGGGAGGAATAATCTCTTTTGTATAATTTTAAATCCCAGTGGATTTCTCCTATTTACAAATTCCACCTTTTTATTCCTGTTTTTCTCAATTTCCCTCTCTTATTCTCAGTATATTCCATATGCAAGTACTGGGATAAATGCCAAATCAGGTTTTGTCTATCCTGAGGAATCTTTTTTTTTTTTTTTACACAATCCTCTTAGTCATGCTGGATTAAAACTACAGAGTTATCTCTGCTTTCTCCAGCTCATTCCACATCTTGTCAGTTGCCAAGTTATAGCTTCTCTCCCTCGATAGGAGATTTTTGTGGACTACTTTGGCAATCTGGTGTATTCTATGAACATGTCCCCAGACTGATTTGTTACCTTCATTTATAGCTAAAGGAAATGCTAAATTTCAGTTTGAGATTAATGAAAATAAATATGTATTTTTTCCATCCAAATTCACAGACCTCTTCAGTCTATCAATGGATTCCTTGGATCCCAGATTAAAGAACTCTTGCTTTCTAGTATCTCTTCTGTCATCTTCTTCCTCTTCTCCCTACATTTGCCATTCTTGTCCATGTATTATTATTTCTCATCTGGGGGTTTCCAACAGTCTCTGAAGTGGTCTCCTAGCCTGCTTTCTCTCCTCTGCTATATTTAGCTGACTAATGGAGCTACAACAGGGATTCCTTGATATTTTTTGTCCCTTATATTTTACTGATTTTCAGTTAACTTTCCTATATGTTATTCAGTATAAGTGCAGGCCCATAAGAAGTTAAAAATATTTTAAAAGGAAAATTTCATTTTATACATAACATTTTTCAATGTCATAAAGTTGTTTATCTGAATATAGTCAAATAAGCAAGAGACTATTGTTTCTTTTCAACCTATAGCTTTACTCTTAGTATAATTTTTAAAAATTCTTTCCATGTTATTCATTTTTGTAAGTGAGTAATCTTATAAAATCAAAATCCCAAATCATATATCCAAATAAACAAGTGAAAAATTATGTTTTCTTCTGCATTCCTATTCCAACAATTCTTTCTCTGGAGGTGGATAGCATTTATTGTCAAAAGTCACTCAGAATTGTCCTGGATCACTACATTGCTGAGAGTAGCTAAATCCATCATATTTGTTCATTCCACAATATTGTTGTTACTGTGTACAATGTTCTCCTGGTTCTGCTTATTTCACTCTGAATCAGTTCATGTAGATCTTTCCAGCTCTTTCTGGAATCATCCTATTCATTATTTTTTACAGCACAATAGTATTCGATTACCATCACATGCCACAATTTGTTCAGCCTTTTGCCAGTTGGTGGATATATCATTAGTTTCCAAGTCTTTGACACCAGAAAAAAAAAGGCAGTCAAAAATCAATATAGTTTTTTAAAGAGATATTGGCATTTCATTTTCCACCTCCTTCCCTTCCCCTACCTCCCAGCTTTGATTGAGAACAGGAAAGAGAATGCTGATTCACAGAGATTTTATTATCAGTAGAATCACAGTTTGGTGAGGATGTTTCAAAAGAAGGGGATAGACTTCTTCAAGGGCACCCCAAAATTTATATAATTTCATTAATTGGGAATAAATTAAGGGTTTCTGGTTACAGAAGAGATAGATTGGCATTCCCCAAGCCATTGCTGTTATTTTCCAGCTCATTGTGAAAAGGATGTCATATTCCAACTTCATTCATTTTATTTTAGTCAATGGGAATTATTTCTCATCTCAAAAATTTCAAATGTTCTGTAGTGTTCCTTCTCTCTTTAATTCTGCTATAATCCCTTATCATATTTCCTACAACCACATTTTTTTTCTCTAGGAATGCTACTTATTTTCTTTTGTTCCTCTGGAGGGATACAAGCCCCATTTGAAAACCCCTGAGCTGGACAGAGATTAGCTTCAAATATCACATTCAATGATCTCACAGAAAAATGTGAGTCTTAATTCCAGCCACATGCTAACCAGAATGACATTCATATGTCTCTACACCATATTATCTAGTGATTGCTGCCTAATTAACCAACTTGAAATTTTCATAAAGAATTTGGATATTGTAGAGATTTTCTCCCCACATATGAGTTGGGCTAGATGACCATTGAATTCCCTTACAATTCTGAAATCTATAACTATTGAAGAAATGAAGAAGAATCATGAGTTAAAATCAGAAAAAGGGAAAACATACTATGGCATGTATCTTCATACATACATATATAACAACACATGCAAACAGACACACATATTTGCTACAATCCCCTGTGTTCATGTTTTCATTGAAGTTCACTAGGTATCACAGAATGTATTGACTTAATTTGGAGAGTCAATAATTCATGCTTACACTAATTGATAATACCAATTACAATAATATCTTATAGCACTCTCAGGTTTGCAAAGTACTTTTTCCTATATGAGGTAGAGAATACACAAGAGAGCACAAATATTTTAATATCCATTTTGAAGATAAGAATCCTGAGTCTTAGAGTTGTCAAATGAGGTGTCCATTGTCCCCCTAGTCAATGTCAATGGTGAAATATGAATATGGTTCTTCTGATTCTCAGTCTAGGTGGAGACTACTTCCTGCTGAGCTATAAGAAGGATCTAAGTCATGGAATCCTGTGACAGCATAGCTACCAGTTCCCTAACTTCCCTGTTGCTATCCATGTGACCTACATTTCTCAGCTCCCTGTACACTTCACTCTAGGTGAAGGTAGGCATTCAGAGAATTTTGAAATTAGACAAACTATATACATCTCTCATTTTGCACATAAGCTGATTTTTTAATGGGTTAAGTAATTCCAGTTAGAGTGACTACCAAGTCAAGTTGCATTCAGCTCAAGGAAGAACTTTCTTATTCTAATGGCAACCTATCTTCAAGTCAGGATCTCTTCTATTCATTTCTCCAGTTGTATCAATTACTATAGAAAGTTTAAAGTCAATGAAAATCATCAGATTTTGTGTTTATCAGGTCACAAGTAACCTATATAATACTAAGAGTTTCTTAATCTGGAATCCATGAACTTGTTTATTTGAATATTTCAATATAATTGGTTTCCTTTGTCTTCCTATATATTTTATTTGCTATGTTTTAAAGCATTATTCTGAGAAAGGGTTCACAGGCTTTTATCAGACAAATAAAGGGATCTGACGTAAAAAAGGTTAAGAACACATGAATTAAAGAATAAGATATAAAGAATCATAGAATGATACAAGATACATCAAAATATACAAGAGAACATAGGGTAGTGAAAAAAGAAAAAAAATTTCATGGAGTCAAAGGACCTCAATTCAAATTCTCACTCTGATATTAGCTGTGATACTGAGCCAGCCTCTTCCCCAAGCTTCACGCACACATATTCTTCTCTCCTGTTTCCTGATTTTAGTTTTTCACAATTCTTCTTCTATATCTCTTTCATATTTAAAAAACTTCAGAATTATAAAGGAATTCAATGACTTTCTAGCCTAATCTATATGTGTGTGTGTGTTGGGGGCGGGATGAAGAAATCTCTACAACACACCTAAATGCCATCCATCCGATTTTTCTTTTGTTTGGTAAATTCTATTTTTACTGTCATGCAAAACACACTTCTATATTGACCATTGTCATAAGAGGAAACTCATGCATAGCCCAAACCCCAAAATAAAACTATAAATACACTGATGTGAAAGACAACTTCAACAGTTTTTTTCTCTGGAGTTGGATAGCATTCCCTGTCCTAAGTCTTTCAGGATTGTCCCCATCTTCGATCTTCGCATTGCTAAGAGTAGCTAAGTTTTCATAGATAACAAATGTTCAGTATTGCTATTATTATGTACAATGTCCTTCCAGTTCCATTTATTTTGCTCTGTATCCATTCCTGTGAATCTTTCCAGCTTTTTCTGAAATCATTTTTCTTATCATTTCTTACAGCACATCCAGTTTTTCTTGGTTTTATATTGGGGAACTGACCACCTCCTGAGGCAACAACACACTTTTGGATAGTTATAATTTTTAGGAATTTTTTCACATACAACAAAGCTATGTTTGCCTCTTTATAATTTCCATTAATTTTTCCTAAATCTGTCTTCTGGCCCAAGGCTTGGGAACTGTTTTATATGATTTTAACTTTCTGCCGCTGAAGATGGAGCATGTCAAAAATACCTGCATGCTTTATCAGTAGCTGAGTTCATCTAAGAACCTCAAACAGAAAGTCTTTGTCATCTTACTTCCTTCTTGTGTGAGTTTGAGCAAGTCCCCCCCCCCTTTTTTTTAATACATGCAGCCTTAATTTTATTTTTTCAGTTTGTAATCATTAATTCCCCCTTCCTATCTCCCCATTCACTGGGGATGGGGGGTTATAATAGGAATTTGGTGGGTAATAAACAAGAGGGAAACATATAAAAAAATCCAGATTTATTGGTTGGGAAGAGGAGAAAGGAAAAGGGGTTAGGTGAATTATTACAAGTTATCTAAACCTCTAATTTCTGTAAATCTATCTAAACCTATCTTATTCTAAGCTAAACAGTAATTTTCCCCAATAACCAAATCTCACAAATGGAGTCCAATCAAATGGGCCAGGATCTTCAGTTGACAACTGTCCAAACAGGTCCAGAGCTGAAGTGTGTCCTCAATCTTGTGCTCAAGCTGCCAGCAGCTATTTCAAAGATTCCTCTCTTCAGTTGGTATCAGGACAAGCCAGAAACCTGTTTTTCAAACCTCCAACCAAGGTACTTCAGGATAGAAGTACCCAGACAGTTGGGGCTTTAGAACCTTTCCCCAGATCTCCAGCCTTAGGCTCCCATGTGACTCTCTCAGTCACATGCTCCTGTCAATCACTGCATTACTCAGTTTGTTGCATAACGTCCTTTCCCTATCACATTCCCTCCTTTTGCATGAAATTGTATTTGTGCACAATCTAAAATACTTACCAATTACCTAAACTAAGAAATCTACCCAAAATAACAAATAACCTACACTCAACTATCTTAGTCTAACTAATATTAACCTATTCTAGGGAATTTTAACAAGAAAAAAGGAAAAGGGATTAAATAATGAACAAGTACAAATGTCAAACAGAAGCAAAATCAAAAGAGCAAATAACATCAAACAAAAGATGAACATAACTTCCATGCAGACATCAAACTTAAAATACTCTTATCAGCTAATACAGAAAATTGTACTATTATTGCAGTACATTAACATTAAACTTAGATAAAAAATTTTTTTGAAAATTACAATAAACACAACATTACATAAGTTTTACACTGATAATCAAACCAAACATTAAATGCAGTTATGCAAATACATGTTAACAATAAATATAAGTGAGCCATGTATATAATTTACACATATATAGTACATACATGCAATATATACATGTATTTATACATATGCACATATATACACTTATGTACACTTCATATTTACAGATATTTTACATATATACATACACTATAACACAATTAATTTACAGTCCTATTATATACCCTATTTACATATATTTACATATTTATTTACAATTTTGTTTGATATGTGATGTCATATGTTGTTTGTGTTGTGTAATGTATGATGTAGTACAAGTCAGTATTTAATTTTCTTATCTTATTTACTTAATCCTACCTAATTAATCCCTATCTTCAAAATTCTTCTAACTAGATTTCTATACTTAAACTAAATCTAAGTTTGTAACTATATTTTGTTAGTAAATAACATATCAATAGCTGATCATAACATTGTTAGTACCCTAAGTATACATTGTTTCACTCATTTAAGTAGTGATTCAATGTAACCTAACTATGTTTATGTTTTGTGTGTATGTTTTGTTATATTGTTACTTTTGCTGTCATGTTCTTTTGCTATTTTAATGTCAGTGTTACTGCTATGTAAGTTTTATGTTACTGTTGTATGCAACATACTTACCCCTACTTTGGATCTTTCTTACTCTTCTCACCTCCTCTTGAATATTCTTCCACAATTCCATAATAGTAAATATATTTGTGTTTGTATTAAATGCTATGTTATTTTGTACTGTAATACATTACCACAAAGTATCAATTCATTAGTCCATTTATCTTGTAATGTTCTTCATTACAAATTTCACAAAGTCTTTAAAATTTATAAAATTTCAGTCTTTTAACAATGTCCATTAATTCCTAAATTCTCCTCTTCATCTGCATTGTCCTCTTCTATCCTCTTCCACAGGAAAGGTGCTCTCCTTACTGATATTTTTTTCCTGCAGACTCAATTTGACTGATGATTCTATCTTTTTGTAATCTCTTCTTCATTTTCTTCTTCTTCGATGATTTGTACATGTTCATTATTTATACCATTTTATAGGTGAACAATGATACCATGATTCTTAAAAAAACACAAAACTTTACTGAAGATGGAGAAACTAACACAATAATATAAGGACCTAACCAACTTTCTTGTGTTGCTGATGTTTTAGCAAATTTTTTTACATATACCATATCTCCTCATTTGTAATTATGAAGAGAATAATCCAAAGGACCAGTTTGAATTAATACTCCCATATCATGTAATTCTTTTAGTCTTTGTTGTAAAGCACTTAAGTAAGAAGCAAGTTGACAATCTCCTCCTAAGAGAGATGTATAGACTGTCTTACAAGTTTTTGTTTGTAATGGAGCATGTCCAAAGAGCATTTCATAGGATGATATATGTAAATCTGCTCTTGCTCTCATACATATAGGTAAAACAAAGCTATGGGAAGAAACTCTGGCCATTTGAGATGAGTTTCAGCGCAGAGCTTCCCCGCCATAGTCTTTAGTTCCTTATTTACATGCTCTACTTGCCCTGAACTTTGTGGATGATAAGGAATATGATATTTTGGTGTTATTCCTAGATTTTCATACTCTTTTCAGAATGTCATGAGTGAAATGTAATCCTTTATAAGAGTCTATTGTTAGTGGTACTCCAAATCTAGGTATAATTTCCTTAATCAATACTTTCACCACAAAGCTAACTATATTTGTATTTGATGGAAAAGCTTCAGGACATTTGATTAATCTATCAATTATTATCAAGCAAAATTTGTATCTTCCAGCTTTGATATGCTGATGTAATCAATCTGCAGACTCTCAAATGGACAATATGCTAAAGTTCTATCACCTAAACCGTTCTGTCTGAATGCCTCTTGATTGAATTTTTGGCAGATAGAACAGCTTGAGCAGATCTTATTTGCTACAGTACTTATTCCAGGAGCAACCCATTGTCTCTTTACAGTGTCAATTATAGCTTGAGAACCAAAATGACCTTTTATGTGAATGGCTTGACACAGAGGTATACAGGTCTTTTGGTAATAGCAGCTTTCCTGTATCTGTTAACCATATACCATGTTCTTTTCTTGCTCCAAACATCTCCTTCCATTTTTGTATTTCTGAGTCTACATAAGCTTTTTCTAGATCATCAGATTCTATAGTTGATAAGTTCATAAGGTAAAATGGAATTTCTGGCATCAAATTTCACAGTTATATCAGCTCTATGATTTCCTTTAGCAACTGAATCTCTTCTATTAGTATGACTTCTACAATGGATTACCACTAGCTATTTTAGGTTTCTGGATAGCATCCAACAACTCAGTTATTATTTCTGCATGAGCAATTGGTTTTCCCAATGCACTAATAAAACCATATTGTTTCCAGATCTTTCCTGTAGCATGACACCCTGAAAAAGCCTAATGAGAGTCTGTATACACATTTGCACTTTTACCATCAGCCAGAAGACATGCTTGCTTTAATGCAACCAACTCTGCACATTGAGCACTAATATTACTAGGTAATGATCCATACCACAGTGTCTCAAATTCTGTGACAACTGTAGTACCTGTACATGGAATTCCATTATACAAATATGAAGAACCATCTGTGAATAAAACCAAATCTGGATTTTTGATAGGAGTGTCTTTTAAATCTGTCCTTGGCATATCCACTAGATCTACTACTTCTTCACATTCATGTAATGGTTCACTGCTCTTTGGTAAATCAGGAAGAAGTGTAGCTGGATTTAATATACTACGTCTTTTCAACTCAATGTTTTCACTACCTAGAAGTATAATCTCATACTTGGATAATTATTGGTCTGAATATGCTTGAGTATGAAATTTCTTCATTAGTGCTTCTATTTGATGTGAACAGAACACCGTCAATGGATATCTCAAAATTAAGTCTAATGACTTCTGAACTAACACAGCTGCAGCAGCTACACCCCTTAAACAAGGAACCTTACCAGCAGCAATTGGATCTAGCTGACAACTATAGTATCCAACTGGATGATAACTTTGTCCTAAAGTCTATGTCAGTATACCAGATGCAATTCCTTTTGTCTCATTCACAAATAACTGAAAAGGTTAGGTATAGCCTGGGATTTGAAGAGCTGGTGCAGATAAAATCACTTCCTTTCAAGCTTACTTAAGGCTTGCAGATGCTCATGTTTGAGTTTCAGAGGCTCTTGTTCTGAATTCCTGTTTAGATCTGTTAAACATTTAGTAATTTCACTATCCCCAGGTACCCATTATCTACAAAAATCAGTTGTTCCAAGAATACCTCTGAATTGCTTCTTGGTCTTAGGTGCACTTAGTTTCTAGATATCAGCTATTCTTTTCTTAGTGATACTTCTGGAACCCTCTGACAACATAAAGCCAAGATATTCAATGCGAGGCAAAACCCACTAAAGTTTTGCCTTAATGATTTTATGTCCATGTTTTATAATTCAATCAAAAGAATCTTGTTATCTCTTAAACACACTTTAGCAGATGGAGATGCTAGGAGGATATCATATACAAAATATACTATTTTACTTTCCTTGAATGTTATTGTTTTAAGGCCTCTGTTTAAAAGTTGAGAGAATTGACTTGGGCTATCACAGAAACCTTGTGGAAGAAGAGTCCATGTCATTTTGTTTTCTCCCATGTGAAAGCAAAGATCTTTTGAGAATCTTCGTGAATTGGTATAGAGAAAAATGCTGATCATAAATCTACCACAATGAAATATCTTGCTTGACTTAGAATAGATGAGATTATAGCTGCTGGTCTTGGTACTATCAATAATAGGTCTTATTCCGTCTATAGCTTCTTTACTCAAAGGGTATTGAGGAACACAAGGAACTGGTCTTTCTTTGGTTCTCACTGTTACTGCAGTAACTGATTTCAATAGACCTACATCTGTGGAAGACTTTGACAATAAGTCTTCTGGTATATCCTCAGGAATAGGATAGATGAAATCCAACTCATTCTCTGCACTGACTGAATCTAAGAACAGCAATGGCAAAGGTTTCAGAGAGTCTTCTGGGAGTTGTAATGATATATCCCCACTGTCAGTACACTGATTCATTGCTCATAATTTACAAAACCAGTCCCTCTTGAGAAAGTTCATTGGACATTCAGGCATACAAAGAAATGTGTGTTCCACAAATAGTAGACCTAGAGTTATCATTTTAGGTTGTAATTTTGCTACTCTCTGGTTTTCCAGTAGCTCCAATCACTTCCATAGTACCAACAGCTTTACAATCAGTTGCAAAACTGATTTACTGGCTCCAGTATCCACCAAAAGAGCATATATCTGATCCTATAGTTACAGAAACATAGAATTCAGTGCTATTTGTAGGTTGGAAGGTTTCAAGTATTGGTGCAAGCACAGTAACATAAGTACAAAGCTCGGTCATTTCCTATCCATGTCTATATCTGCTTGGATTACACGACTTTCCCAGGATTTTGTATCATCAGCTTTATATTACTCTCATTGGTCCTTAAATTTTCCATCTTAGTATCATCTTCCCATTTATAATTTCATTATTATTATTATTTAGTTTATATTTTTCATTAATTTCTCTTATTATACATCCATTAGTATTTTCTATTAAATTTATATTACAATGTTCTTTCTCTGTACAATTATTTACACTAATTATATACTCCTTTGATTCAATTAATTCATTTGTATCACCATCTTTTTTATTTCATTACTCTCAATTTCATTTATTCTCAACTCATTTCATTTATAACACACTCATTTCTTGATTCATTTTCATATGTCTTAGGGGAAACCTTTATAAGGCACTTGTACCCTTACTCTGGTCACCCGTTACGACTTTGCTGTATTTTGATCTATTGCTAGAGTTTGCCCTTGACTGCATAGTACTGAAATCTGGGGTTTGTAAAAATTTCTCAGATTTATGAATGTTAGGGTTTCCCCCATTGGGGAATCTTCTACTTAAAAAAATTCCCTAGCAGATGGTGAGAACTCTACTTGAGTGTGGGGGCTCCTAGCTATGGGAGTGTCCCTGCTCCACCCTACCTAAGACTACTTTAGGACAGAAACCTTTTGCTAAACAATGGAAAGGGCTTTGACCTATGCTTAAGCATAGAACAGGAAGCTCTTTGAGTCGTGATTGATTTTAGAATTGATACAATAGAGATACTTGGAATGACAGAACCAGGTCTTGGAACTTACAATCTCCATCCTACTCAGTCCTAACAGGATTTAGGAAGGGCTGCAGCATAGATCAAAATTTGATTATTTGAGAATATGACCTTCAACAGACATGTGCAAAGGGGCAGACCTCTGGGCGGTCCTGGGTTAAGCTAGAGCCACCATTGGCACAGGGGAGACATCGACAGTGATTGGTAGATGTGAGAACTGAGGGGAGGGAACTGACATGGTTTCCTTAAAGATAGCGGGGTCTGAGGACTGAAGAGGTTCGAGAGGTTTTGCTCTGAGAGGTTGTGCTCTGAGAAGTTTTGCTCTGAAGGAGGCTGGAGGTGGAGGCTGCTGAGACTGTTTCTCCATTTTGGTCACGTGAGTGATAGGGACTGATCTCTTTTCTTTGCCTCAGCTATCTAAGGGCTTGGGCCTTTTGGCCCAGCCTAAACAGAGGGGGTATTTAAGCCCTATTCCCTTCTCTCCCCTTTCTCTCTCTCTCTCTCTCTCTCTCTCTCTCTCTCTCTCTCTCTCTCTCTCTCTCTCTCATACCTTTCTTCCTCCTGTTTGTAATTAAACTCCATAAAAGGTTGACTGCTGACTTGAGTTTTCATTAAGGAATTACATAGCTGAATTCCTTGGCGACCTAAATTAATATATATCAGTCTTTTAAAGTGATTTCCTTGTCACAGTTGTCCCTGGCAACAGGCATTCTGGCATTGATTTGCATATCAACTTTGATTATTATTATTATTGTTCCATCTGTTGTTATTATTATAATTATAATTATTCCTCCAATTATTGTATTGTCTATTAAAACTATTATTCCTATTTAATTGTCTTCTAACTTGATTTCTGAATCTACAGCCTCAGTACAGATGACCGACACAATCACAAAGGAAACAGTGACTAGGATCTGATCTCCTTTCACTAGGCTTATAGTTATTATACTCTGGCTGTACAGATCTCAAAGCAGCCACAGCCTTTATTTCCTTAATTTCACTTTCTTTAGCTTTCATTTCAGCTTCCCTTAATTTTCTTTTCAAGTCCTCAACAATGGAATCTCTATCATCAGATTTTTTATCTGGATCATTTGTCAATTAAATGGCCCTCCTCCTTAATTCGTCAAGATGGAGTTCTTCCCAATTGGGGTAATTTGACTTAAAAAATTGTCTGACCTTGGGACTGCATTCTTCACAAAGACCCATTTGATGTAGGTAATGGTGCTTTCTTCAAGTGCGTCCATCCCTATGAGAGTTTCAGCTGCCTCCGTATCCTTTTCAGGAAAACCTCAGGAGCTTCAGAAACCTTTTGTTAGATGGCCTCAAACTTTGACCAAGCATTGTGCCTTTTAGTATATATCCCCATAACATCTATGATTGCATCTCTTGTTTCAATTAACATATCATAAACCCCATCCTCTGCAGTATCCAGCTTTAAGTTCTCCAGCCAAGATTGTAACAGAGGATCTGTTCTTGTCTCCTCTATAAACTTATTCCTCTCTCTCTTAGTTAGAACCTCTTTTGTTAATAGGGCAAAATAATTAAAATCAGGATCATATAATTCAATTGCCCTATGCATTTCCTTAATCACTTTATTTGGCTCATCACTAAAATTTGGGGTTCTCCTTTTGATGGATTCAAGGTCCTCTGGGGAAAATCTTTTGTGCATTCTAACCTTATGCACCTCATTCTATGTAACCACCTGCATATCTCTTAGGGAACATAAATCATCTCCAATCTTAGGCTCCCATGTGACTCTCAGTCACGTGCTCCTGTCGATCACTCTGATGTATGCATTACTCAGTTTGTTGCACAACACCCTTTCCCTATCACAGGAAAAAAAATAAGGAAAAACAAAATACTTGTTAAAAAATACAGATTAAACAAAACAAATTCCCATATTTGTTATAGTCCAAAATATGTCTTTTGCTTTATCCTTATTCCATCACACCTCTAAGAAGAGGTGGATAGCATTCTTAATCACTGGGTCTTTGGAATCACCATTGGTCATTGCATTAATCAGAATTCTTAAATCTTTCAAGGTTGTTCATATTTACAGTATTTTTCTAGGATAAATTATTTTCCAGGTTTTCTCCATGTCCTCTGTATTATTCTCTACAAATATTCCTAAATTCTTCCAAAATTATCCCTTTCATCACTTCTTAAAATGTAATAGTATTCAATTACATTCACACATTGTAATTTATTTCTCTGTTTCCTAGTTGATGGACACCCCCTTTAATTTCCAGTTCTTTAATGGACAAGTATTTTGAAACCTTCTTGGTCCTCAATTTCCACCTCTATAAAATAAGAAGGTGGGATTCAGCTCTTAAGTTCTATGCACATTAAACAGAAGACCTCCACAGAATACAGTCAGGTCTGAAATAATTTACTGGGCATTGATTTTGTCCAATACAGATTATATGAATCATTATAGGCATTTCAAGGGAACAGAAAATTCAGATTATGTGTGGTTAAGAGATCACTGTTTACCATATAATGGAAATAGAAGGATCCCTCAGGGAAAAAGTAATTACCATGGCTTCCTTGGCTTGGCATATAAATACCTTCATTCCAGAGGATCTGGTGATTAAGTTTGAAGAACTGGAACTTATGTATTACAGCCCAATAAAGACAACAGAAAAAGACTCCCTAGAAAACCAGCAGCATCCTTGGGGAAATTAGTGCTGCCAAGGCAAAGTGAACAGCAAACACAATTAGCACCACCAGAACAGCAAGCTTAATGATGGCCCTGGTCTGGGAAACAGGGAAATGAAAGCTGGTCAGATTGATTAGGAAGTCAGAGGAGAGCATTATTGAAGTATCAAAGACCTTTCTGGGCCTCAGTTTCCATATCAGTAAAGTGAGGAGGTTGGATATAATGAACTTCACAAAGTTTGCAAAGTCACTGGATATCCTCTATTAGAAAGAAGTAATAGTATCATAGGATGTAGAACATGAATGGACATTAGATGTCATTTAGTTCAGGGGTTCTTAATCTATTTTGTGTAACAGATCCCTTTGGCAGTCTAGCAAAGCCTATATACTCCTTGGAAAAAATATGCATGTGCATACACACACACACACACACACACACACACACATACCCTAACCTGTTATCCTGTCATAAAATCAATACTATGTATTGGTTCAAAGGCAGAAGAGTGATAAGGGCTAGGCAATTGGGGTTAAATGACATGCCTAAAGTCACACAGCTAGGAAGTGTCCAAGGTCAAATTTAAACCCAGGACTGCCCATCTTTAGGCCTGCCTCTTTCTCCACTGAGTCATTAGCTATCCCCAAAATAATATTTTAAATGCATCTATTAAAATATATAGAATTGCAAAGGAAACCAAAATTTGCTGAAAATAACAATGCATTTTCCCCTATCCAAGTTCATGGATCCCCCCCAAAATCTATCCAGTAAACCCTTGGGGATCCATGAACCCCAGGTCAAGAATCCCTAATCTTTCTCAACTTTTCATTATCTATCAGGAAATGAGAGCCAAAGAAGCAGTGCCTGGCTTATTACTACATGGGGAATAAATGATGGAGTCAGAGTCTGAATCTGTTTTCTCTGATTTCAAATCCAGGCTATTTCAACTCCTTGATTCAAGTGGGAGGCAGATTATGTTTATGTAAGGAGATTGAAGTAGGGAAACAAAGAAATTGTCCAGGCATGTTAAAAAAATAAGGAAGAAAGGAAGAAAGAAAGAAAAAAAGAAACAAAGAAACAAACAAAACAAAGAAATGAAGTTAGGAAGAAGGGATGAAAGAGAAAAGAAAGGAAAAAGAATGAAAAACAATTTCTTCCTTGATTGTCAGGGTAGAATAAAGAGAAAGGTTTGGGGGCCAAGATTTTTCACATTACTGAGCTATTCCATTCAATGCAGAGACAGGCATTGCATATACTTGAGTGAAATAAGAATGGCTGAACAAATCACTTTTCCTACTATCAAATATATATGATGCCTGTTTCTAGCATAATAATGCATTTTGTTAGTACATTTATACTCATAACAATTGTGTAAGGAAAAGTGGTTGATTATTATTATTGCCATTTTTTTCAGATGAGGAAACCAAGTCTCAGGGTAGTAAAGTGACTTGCTAGAAGTCACACATCTAGGAAGTTGGGGAGACTCCAGGTTATCTCTGCCTAGTGAAATCTTTCTCTTATTTCAAGACTCAGTTCAAGGGCCATCTATTCTACAAAGCTTCCTAGATCCCCCCTCACTCTCCTAATTGAAAGTTTTCTGGTCAGATTTTCTTAGCACACTACCCATATCTCTCTTTTGTTCCCCCATGACATTCTATCTTGCATCATACTTATTCATGTATATGTTCCATGCTCTTTCAACTGGGCAATGTTTCCTCAATTCAAAGACCTCAATTGTTAATTGCCAGAGGCCATCATGCCCCCCCCCCCCATTTGACTAGGTCAAGGTCCAAGGAAGAAAGGTCAGCAAAGCAGATTCCAGAATGAGGGCCCCCTGCTGATCCCCCTTTATGACTTATTTCCCCAAATTTTCCCCACTAGTGGACTTGTTATGATTATTATTCTCTCCCCAATACAGGAGAAATGACATGAGAACAAATACTTATAGGATCAATAAATATATATCCTACTTTAAGCCCCCTAGGTTGCAATTACAGAATAAAAGCCCAAAGACTACTGCCCATGACCCCTCCTTTTTCAAGCACAAGATATACTCCAAGGCCCTACAATATAATGAATCTTGTCCTACAGTTGCCACACTTGAATGAATTTGTTGGAACAGAAGCCAAGCTGTGTCACTAGGCATTTCAAAGTAACACAAGAAAAACAGAACTTGTAAATTGAGGAAAATCCCAAAATTACCTAAAGTCCTCATACCTAGATATGAATATGTTTTGTTGTTCATCTCCCAAGAAATTATGGTGGATA
Organism: Monodelphis domestica; assembly: GCF_027887165.1. Lineage (NCBI taxonomy): Eukaryota > Metazoa > Chordata > Mammalia > Didelphimorphia > Didelphidae > Monodelphis > Monodelphis domestica. The sequence goes on along the minus strand of NC_077232.1, from coordinate 91,678,948 downwards.
GTGAAAGCTGACCAAAAGCACAATGATCCAGCAGGTCAAGGGGTACTAACCTACAAATGGCTTTATTCACATTAATCATACCTATCACAGAGTGTTGTAGGAACCTAGTAAATGATCACAGAATTCTTTGTTGTAGTAACATCACAAGAGTGATTGATAATATTGATAATATCCAATCAAACTGTAGAATGTCACATACATAGAGAATAGAGATTCTGTGTGTGTACCAAAAATCTATATAATAAACATACCATGATACCATGGCAGAGCACTGTGTGTGATGCCTGTGTACATGGGCTGAATGCACAGTGTATCTCATCCCATTTATCCGACCGTGATGTCACACTTGGGCAGGCAATCCTGATCCTCAGAGAGGCCACTGAATAGACCTCAAAAGCTAATAATGATGATAATAATCCTAATATTAATAGTAATGATGAAGATGATGATGATAGTTATGTGCTTCCCTTTTCTCAAACTAATGAAGTCATTTAGTATTCTATACATTTCTAAACTTATACCTTAGCAACAACTTAGTATATAAAAGATGAGTGGCATGGTGGGATAGGAAACATATTGTATTAGAAATCAGGAGAGCAAGAGCCACTAGGTAGCACAGTCCATAGAGTTGGCAGGAGCTGGGTTCAAATTTGACCTTAGATATTTCCTGGCTACGTGACCCTTGGCAAGTCAATTTAACCCTGAATGCCTAGCCCTTGCCCTTCTTTCTTAGAATTGTTACTAAGACAGAAAGTAAGAATTTTAAAAAGAAGAAGAAATCAGGAGAACTGATGAATTCTCATCCTGGTTATTATAAAAGTGATGCCTAATTTTTGTACAGTGCCTTCAGTTTTAGAAAAGGCACTACTTGTGCCTCTCCTATGGAGCCCCTAGGAATATTATGGCTCAGGAGTTCCCTGTCTGTGATAGTGATGAAGGAGTTGAAGGCAGAGAATTTTAAAAGAGACTACAATTCAAAATGAAAAGGGAGATTCGAGAAATGCAATTTGAGGTTGCCTGTTCAATGCAAGTGTAATTGACAACTTTATGAGCAAGAAAACTGAGGTCTAGAGAGATGAAATGATTTTTGACATATTG